>NC_139642.1:63518781-63718781 GCF_964638095.1 Poromitra crassiceps
GCATTCTTAGTGTAAAGTCATTTGGGACAACAGATGATGTCTGTCGGTTATTCGTCTCCGCCAACAAAAACTGTTCTCCCAGGATTGCACTACCAAGTGTTGCCAAGCAAGCAATCTGGGAACCCATGGGTTAAACAAATCCCTTTCCGCTCCCTGCGAGCTCTACCATTGGCTCCAACCGACCGGCTCCGCCCATTAATGCATTTATTTTCCGCTCCCTGCGTGTCGCTCTCAAATCCGTCCGTCGCTATGAAACAACAATAACAACTCTAGCTTGTTGCTAGTAGCAAGTAGCAACTTGCTATAAGCTGAAAATGGTAAGATTTGACTACACACCGCCGACACCGGTCACGCTCACTTCACTCGGGTGAAGCGCAGGATGCGTGCGAGCCTGCCGACAGATTTTCGATGCAAGTCGAAAGTCTGTCTCGAGAGATTACCAAGAAAAGCAACAACAGCTAAACTTCCTGCCTCCAGTTTCCCAACTGCAAGCTAGCTAAGCTATTGTTAGCTACTTTGAGGTTAGCACAGATGATTTCAGCTTACCGTTGATAATTAAGGTTAAATCGATATCGTTGGGGCAGAGCGCTGTTTGAACGCAGCCTAATCAAGGAAACCTTTAGAACAGCTGTGAAGCAGAGTGACACAGTGAAGCGCCAGTGCATTATCGTGAAATATCAGCACAGCTAGGATCCCTCTTGTCCAATCAAATTGCTCTGCCGGAACTAACTGTTGTAGAATATGTGAACAGAAAAATAAATCTAGTGAAGCCCGTCTGGCCAAACAGCAGCAATGTGACCGACACAGGCGGGTGGGGGGACCTTTTACATGAGCGTTAGCTTGTTGTGGTAGCTAGGTTGTTGTGTTAGCTGCTGTGGGGAGCTTATATCCCTACATGTGACAATACCCAGAGTGCCTTGCGGACCGAAGAAAGCAGAGCTCCTGTCAGAATCTATATGTCTATAATAATGTCATGATGGAATAATCTGACCCTGTCAGTGGTAACAACAAGCGTGTTTAGTGCAGTAGGGGCATGTGGGAAAAGCGGCTGCCAACTGAAGCAATCTTGGCCAATACTGCACCAATTTCAAACATGTCTGCTGACATGACTTAGTTAGACATAAACAGATATGAAAATAGGGTACAGGAAGAAAGGCTCCCTGCAACTTGTTGCCGGGCCGACTCGCCCCAACCCGGGTCGGTAACCAGGAAGTAGTGTGGCTACTTCAGTGGTGTTTCCATGATTCTGTCACCACACCCAGGTACAGGTGATATCACAGGGCTCTGTTTGTGAAGGCATTTGATCGCTGACTAAATTGCTCAGTATAGATCAATCAGTCACTAAAGACAAAATTAGCTATTTTTGTAGAAAGACGCCGCAGGGATGAATCATAAAAAAAAGTTTACTCTGGCTATTTACTGGTTGCCAACAGGTCCATGACCATGACTGGAAAATACATTTAAAGTACCCCAGTTTATGAAGTAGCTCCAACAGTAAATTCATTTCTAAGACATGACTTATGATAGTCTCTTAAATGTTATGAGGCTAATATAATAACCATTGCCTTGTTAATTTAATGGTAGCTCACTTGGCCAAGGTACATACCAGAAGAACTGTAGTCTAAACCACCTGACTCGAAACAAAGTCAAGACTGAGTCCAGAGCCAATCAAATCCTATTCCAGACTGATTAAAAAGGCAATAAACACTGTACATGTATATTCCACATGTTGAAAATGCTTCAGGAATTTTTGAGATAAGGATCACCAGAGATTTAGATCTCCAAGCGGACCAGGTGGAGAAAATCATATCTTTGAAAATTTCAAATACTACAGCCACGGCACATACCATGACCATGTGCCCAATGCCCATGATGTTGTGTGTTTGACTCTGTCCCGGGATCTTTGTCTTTCCTACTGTTTCTCCTCTGCACTGTCAATGTAAAAAGGTACATCTAGAATTTGCATCTTCTGCAGGAGGTGGCAGGTTAGTCCCTCCCTCCTTCTCCAACACCACCCCTCACCTGAGGCGGAGGTAACTGGCATCCAGAAAGCCTCCACAGCACCTAGAGAACCGTGACCAGCACTGCTGCTGGCCACCCCCAAAACACACAGCCACAGCAAATACTATGCCCACATAAACACACAGCCACAGCAAATACTATGCCCACATAAACACACAGCCACAGCAAATACTATGCCCACATAAACACACAGCCACAGCAAATACTATGCCCACATCATTTGAATGGACAGAACGGTTGTTACCATTCAAATCAATGTCCCAAGATGGTTGGAACAGCAGGCATGTTTTGGCTACCAGCTAGCTTCCATAAACTGACTGAGCCTACAGCTGCTAAGGCCACAGATTTGCAGCAAAAAACAGACATTTCTCCTTTGTTGCCATGGATTGCTAATATGCTGATGTCAAATAGAAGAGCTCAAAATGACATATTACACATTGTTCAGACTGCAGGCAAATCAGATTGGTTTCTCAAATAGGATCTTTAAAGCGGCCATATTATGCTTTTCTTTATTTTATAAATGGATGGTCATATCAAACGTGGCCTGAGCTTCATATAAATATAACGTGTTTGAAAGTATCCCCTCAAGATAACAAATCGTGAGATTTCACAGGAGGGCATGGTGGCAATCTGGGAACCCATCGGTTAAACAAACAAAATATTTATTTTTCTCTGACCTCTGAGGGATCTGAAGGGTCGTTAAATGTGTGACCTCTGAGGGATCTGAAGGGTAGTTTCATGTGTGACCTCTGAGGGATCTGAAGGGTAGTTTCATGTGTGACCTCTGGGGGATCTGAAGGGTAGTTTCATGTGTGACCTCTGAGGGATCTGAAGGGTAGTTTCATGTGTGACCTCTGAGGGATCTGAAGGGTAGTTTCATGTGTGACCTCTGAGGGATCTGAAGGGTAGTTTCATGTGTGACCTCTGAGGGATCTGAAGGGTAGTTTCATGTGTGACCTCTGGGGGAAGGGTAGTTTCATGTGTGACCTCTGAGGGATCTGAAGGGTAGTTTCATGTGTGACCTCTGGGGGATCTGAAGGGTAGTTTCATGTGTGACCTCTGAGGGATCTGAAGGGTAGTTTCATGTGTGACCTCTGAGGGATCTGAAGGGTAGTTTCATGTGTGACCTCTGAGGGATCTGAAGGGTAGTTTCATGTGTGACCTCTGGGGGATCTGAAGGGTAGTTTCATGTGTGACCTCTGAGGGATCTGAAGGGTAGTTTCATGTGTGACCTCTGAGGGATCTGAAGGGTAGTTTCATGTGTGACCTCTGGGGGATCTGAAGGGTAGTTTCATGTGTGACCTCTGGGGGATCTGAAGGGTAGTTTCATGTGTGACCTCTGAGGGATCTGAAGGGTAGTTTCATGTGTGACCTCTGGGGGAAGGGTAGTTTCATGTGTGACCTCTGAGGGATCTGAAGGGTAGTTTCATGTGTGACCTCTGAGGGATCTGAAGGGTAGTTTCATGTGTGACCTCTGAGGGATCTGAAGGGTAGTTTCATGTGTGACCTCTGGGGGATCTGAAGGGTAGTTTCATGTGTGACCTCTGGGGGATCTGAAGGGTAGTTTCATGTGTGACCTCTGAGGGATCTGAAGGGTTGTTTCATGTGTGACCTCTGGGGGATCTGAAGGGTTGTTTCATGTGTGACCTCTGAGGGATCTGAAGGGTAGTTTCATGTGTGACCTCTGAGGGATCTGAAGGGTAGTTTCATGTGTGACCTCTGAGGGATCTGAAGGGTTGTTTCATGTGTGACCTCTGGGGGATCTGAAGGGTAGTTTCATGTGTGACCTCTGGGGGATCTGAAGGGTTGTTTCATGTGTGACCTCTGAGGGATCTGAAGGGTTGTTTCATGTGTGACCTCTGGGGGATCTGAAGGGTTGTTTCATGTGTGACCTCTGGGGGATCTGAAGGGTTGTTTCATGTGTGACCTCTGGGGGATCTGAAGGGTAGTTTCATGTGTGACCTCTGAGGGATCTGAAGGGTAGTTTCATGTGTGACCTCTGAGGGATCTGAAGGGTAGTTTCATGTGTGACCTCTGGGAGATCTGAAGGGTAGTTTCATGTGTGACCTCTGGGGGATCTGAAGGGTAGTTTCATGTGTGACCTCTGAGGGATCTGAAGGGTAGTTTCATGTGTGACCTCTGAGGGATCTGAAGGGTAGTTTCATGTGTGACCTCTGGGGGATCTGAAGGGTAGTTTCATGTGTGACCTCTGAGGGATCTGAAGGGTAGTTTCATGTGTGACCTCTGGGGGATCTGAAGGGTAGTTTCATGTGTGACCTCTGAGGGATCTGAAGGGTAGTTTCATGTGTGACCTCTGGGGGATCTGAAGGGTAGTTTCATGTGTGACCTCTGGGGGATCTGAAGGGTAGTTTCATGTGTGACCTCTGAGGGATCTGAAGGGTAGTTTCATGTGTGACCTCTGAGGGATCTGAAGGGTAGTTTCATGTGTGACCTCTGAGGGATCTGAAGGGTAGTTTCATGTGTGACCTCTGGGGGATCTGAAGGGTAGTTTCATGTGTGACCTCTGGGGGATCTGAAGGGTAGTTTCATGTGTGACCTCTGGGGGATCTGAAGGGTAGTTTCATGTGTGACCTCTGGGGGATCTGAAGGGTTGTTTCATGTGTGACCTCTGAGGGATCTGAAGGGTAGTTTCATGTGTGACCTCTGAGGGATCTGAAGGGTAGTTTCATGTGTGACCTCTGAGGGATCTGAAGGGTAGTTTCATGTGTGACCTCTGGGGGATCTGAAGGGTTGTCTCATGTGTGACCTCTGAGGGATCTGAAGGGTAGTTTCATGTGTGACCTCTGAGGGATCTGAAGGGTAGTTTCATGTGTGACCTCTGAGGGATCTGAAGGGTAGTGTTATGTGTGACCTCTGAGGGATCTGAAGTAGGGATGTTCATCAATTATCGAAAATCGATAATCGATCGTTAAGGATTGGAATCGATCCTGTGGCATTTGGATCGATTTTTTAATTATTAAAAAAAAAAAAAAAAAATTGGACTAGGTTTGGGTGGAATTCGTTCCTCCTCGCCCCACTCCATTGCACAGCCGACTAACGTGAGGTGGAGCTTCATATAGTCTCTAGTTTTCTGGCTGGGCACGGGCCTTTGTGCCAACAAAACTGTTTTAAACATGAGAAATTCACACCGGCATGCGCCGGGGACAGCAGTGTTGGAGAGGAGACACATTGAAATAAAGAGTTCATTGAGGAGAACACGTTGTCTTTCGTATTTTCTGCCATAGGCATTCATTTTGTTAAAAAAAATAATAATAATAAAAAAAAAAAAATTGAAAATATTGAAAATTTTCTAAGTATTAATAAAATCGATAATCGATAATTGATCGTTAATTCTCACCGATTATCGATTTTGGAAAATTTTCAAAATGAACATCCCTAATCTGAAGGGTAGTTTCATGTGTGACCTCTGGGGGATCTGAAGGGTAGTTTCATGTGTGACCTCTGAGGGATCTGAAGGGTAGTTTCATGTGTGACCTCTGAGGGATCTGAAGGGTAGTTTCATGTGTGACCTCTGGGGGATCTGAAGGGTAGTTTCATGTGTGCGCAAACAGAACTCAAGAGGCTTCGTCGGCAGCGAAAGAAAATCTCAATCTGCCATTGGCTCCAACCGACCGGCTCTGACCATTTATGGATTTCCTTTCTGTTCCCTGCGTGTCGCTCTCAAATCCTTCCGTCGATATGAAACAACAATAACAACTCTTGCTACAAGCTACAACTTGCTACACGCTGAAAATGGTACGTTTTGACTCCACACCAGTCACGTTCACTCCATTTTGATCGGGTAAAGCGCAGCATTGGGAGCCTGCACCCTGCGAATGCTGTTGAACCCCTTTTCACGGAGCTTGCCGACGGATTTTCGATGCAAGTCGAAAGTCTTGTCTGGAGAGATTAGCATGGCGGTGACCCGGGGACAGTTACTCCTGAAAAACCATCTGGCCACCACCAACATTTCCGGCCAAGCAAAAGGGCAGCTGGATTGCTTTGTGCCTATTTAACCTGGGCAACGCCAGGTACATTGCTAGTGTATTATATTTGATTACAATGTTGCAATATCTTTAAATCAACTTTACCCTTATGTATATTGTATTTGACTGCAATGTCTCACAGCTGTTTACACCTCTTTATTCCTCTATATATTTATCTGTACGCACATTTTTTGTTTGTTTTTATTTCACACTTGCTTTGGGAATGTAAACATATGGTTCTCATGCCATTAAAGCCCCTTTGAATTGAATTGACAGACAGACAGACAGACAGACAGTCAGAGTGCAGACAGAAACACAGACAGACAGACAGACAGAGACAGACAGACAGACACACAGACAGGCAGGCAGACAGAGAGAGAGAAAGACAGACAGACAGAGACAGACAGACAGGCAGAGTGCAGACAGACACAGACAGGCAGGCAGGCAGAGAGAGAGAGAGATAAAGACAGACAGAGACACACACACACACACACACACACACACAGACAGGCACACAGACAGGCAGGCAGACACACAGAGAGACAGAAAGACAGACAGACCGAGAAAGACAGACAGGCAGAGTGCAGACAGACACACAGACAGACAGACAGAAACACAGACAGACAGACACACAGACAGACAGAAACACAAACAGGCAGACACACAGACAGACAGACAGAAACACACAGACAGACAGACACAGACAGGCAGACAGACAGACAGACAGACAGACAGACAGGCAGGCAGACACAGAGAGACAGACAGACCGAGAAAGACAGACAGGCAGAGTGCAGACAGACACAGACAGACAGACAGACACACACACAGACAGACAGAAACACAAACAGGCAGGCAGGCAGACAGACAGACACAGACAGACACAGACAGGCAGACAGCTATGAGCTACTGGGGTAACAATAGACTCTGTCCTTTAATCTCAGTTCAGTTCGGCTGAGATCCTCTAGCCTGCATCTGTGTGAGGAGGAGGAGTCTGTCTGAAAGGGAGAGAGAGAGAGCAGGGAGAGAGAGAGAGAGAGAGAGAGAGAGAGAGAGAGACAGACAGAGGAATAGCGAGAGAGGGGGAGAGAGAGAGAGGGCAGGGTAGCAGGCAGACCTGGATACTGTGGCCGGGTTGTGCAGGGTGTTGTTGTTGGGCTGGGGCTTTGGGGAGATGCCGCCCTCACCGAGGAGATGGATGAGGGAGCAGACTGTCAGCTCGTGAGTAAACTGCTTTACTTTACTCTGCTTTTATTCTGTCTGTGCATTCTGCTTTACTTTACTCTGCTTTTATTCTGTCTGTGCATCCTGCTTTACTTTACTCTGCTTTAATTCTGTCTGTGCATTCTGCTTTACTTTACTCTGTTTTTATTCTGTCTGTGCATTCAGCTTTACTTTACTCTGCTTTTATTCTGTCTGTGCATTCTGCTTTACTTTACTCTGTTTTTATTCTGTCTGTGCATTCTGCTTTACTTTACTCTGCTTTTATTCTGTCTGTGCATTCTGCTTTACTTTACTCTGCTTTTATTCTGTCTGTGCATTCTGCTTTACTTTACTCTGCTTTTATTCTGTCTGTGCATTCTGCTTTACTTTACTCTGTTTTTATTCTGTCTGTGTATTCTGCTTTACTTTACTCTGCTTTTATTCTGTCTGTGCATCCTGCTTTACTTTACTCTGCTTTTATTCTGTCTGTGCATTCTGCTTTACTTTACTCTGCTTTTATTCTGTCTGTGCATCCTGCTTTACTTTACTCTGCTTTTATTCTGTCTGTGCATTCTGCTTTACTTTACTCTGCTTTTATTCTGTCTGTACATTCTGCTTTACTTTACTCTGCTTTTATTCTGTCTGTGCATTCTGCTTTACTTTACTCTGCTTTTATTCTGTCTGTGCATCCTGCTTTACTTTACTCTGCTTTTATTCTGTCTGTGGATCCTGCTTTACTTTACTCTGTTTTTATTCTGTCTGTGCATCCTGCTTTACTTTACTCTGCTTTTATTCTGTCTGTGCATCCTGCTTTACTTTACTCTGCTTTTATTCTGTCTGTGCATCCTGCTTTACTTTACTCTGCTTTTATTCTGTCTGTGCATTCTGCTTTACTTTACTCTGCTTTTATTCTGTCTGTGCATCCTGCTTTACTTTACTCTGCTTTTATTCTGTCTGTGCATTCCTGCTTTACTTTACTTTGCTTTTATTCTCTCTGTGCATTATGCTTTACTTTACTCTGCTTTTATTCTGTCTGTGCATTCTGCTTTACTTTACTCTGCTTTTATTCTGTCTGTGCATCCTGCTTTACTTTACTCTGCTTTTATTCTGTCTGTGCATCCTGCTTTACTTTACTCTGCTTTTATTCTGTCTGTGCATTCCTGCTTTACTTTGCTTTTATTCTCTCTGTGCATCCTGCTTTACTTTACTGTTTTTATTCTGTCTGTGCATTCTGCTTTACTTTACTCTGCTTTTATTCTGTCTGTGCATTCTGCTTTACTTTACTCTGCTTTTATTCTGTCTGTGCATTCTGCTTTCTCTGTGCATTCATTCCTGTCGCTGTCCTACTCAGTGTGATACAATGCTTACAGTACATATGTATGGAGGAACAAATTCACCACAAGTTAAAGGTCCCATATCATGCTATTTTTAACTGAATAAACCATGTCTCATGGGTCTTTAAAACAAGGTTACGAATTCTGTTACAAAAAAACCTTCAAATCCAACCTCTGCAGGACTTCTGTATGTGCTCTGTCTCTCCCCTCATTAACTATGCCCTGTTTTGATCAGATCAGATCAGATAAGATGAAAGCGGTTCGTTTGGAGGCACTTTTTCCTTACATGACTGGTGTGGCTTTATCTGGGGATCCTGGGCCCTATCATCGCAAAAGCAGTAATTTTGCGTTTGCACTTGTTTTGTGCTCGTTTAACACCGCCCGCAATGCAAATTTGGGGGCGTGCACAAGCACATTTGTAGCTTTCTATTTTGCATTCAACAAAATAACCCAAATAGCATCAAATCACATGTTTTTAACAGGTATGTGATGGTGTTATTGTGAGATAGGCCTATCCAAATTATGCATGGAGAGAATTACAACATATTGCATGCCTCACGCAAACTGTATTACAGCGATTGCGAGACGGGAATCTGATTGGTTTGATTAATGTAACGCCCAGGCATTGTCTGGCCACACCTGTGAATAATTCTGGTGCTTAAGACCGCCCAAATCTCGTCGTTTGAGCTGTCATTTTGCAGGGCACAGATGACTTGACATGCTTCCAACTTGCGCCTGCGGCAGATGCCGTGCAGTTCCGCACCCCCGCTGAGAAATGCAGGGCTTAAAATTCACTTTGCAAACTAGGGGGGAATTCCCCCCTTATGTTCTTCAGATAAGGGGGATTTATAGATTTTGGGGGGGATTCTTTCAGGCAATACTATAACCGACAAATACCTGCGTAGCTGTCCAATAAGCGATAATATTGTAATTTAACATTTTTGTATTTAAATAAAGAAGTAGTTTATGCACACCTGAGTCTAAATTACTATGGTTTTTGTTGTGTTTTTTCTGCAGACTAGCCATAGGCTTTTGGTTCAATGAAAGCCTTTATTTTTTGTATTGAGTGATACACTACTAAAACACTAATTTCATATTATATCAGAAGTGTTCTTTGTTTTGTGTTCACAATAGTGATGTCAGTTAGATTTGGTTAGGTCAGAGCTATGGAATTTTAAATCATCCATCTTTGCCCACTACATCTACCTTTCATACTGTCATTACTGGCAACTAAACCTGTTAAAATTTTGCATTTTGCAGTTCTATTGAAGTGACTATAAACCATCTGTGTCTCGTTTCACTTTTTATTGAAAATGCTTCCACCAGATTTTCACGGCTGCTTTATGAGAATGCATTTGAGTGGCGATAACATCGTTGACATCACTGGCACTCATTCTTTGATGGGGAGCCAGTGGAGAGAGTGGAGAACAGGAGTGATGTGGGGGGTGTTTGTGAGCAGGCGGGCAGCTGAGTTCTGAACCATCTGGAGTCTATGGAGGGAGCGGGAAGTGATGCGTGTGTCTGTCATGGTCTGGATTGCCCCCTACCTGCGCTGTGTCTGATATTAATTAAGGGACTAGTTTGGATCTCTGTGTCTGCGTGTTTGTAGGCACGTGAAGACATGGGGGGACACGCCCCCTGTGCCACATGGGGGGACAGTGCCACATGGGGGGACACGCCCCCAGTGCCACAGCGTCCCAGGCGGGAATCGAACCCAGGACCTTCTTGCTGTGAAGCAACAGCAAAAATCCAGCTGTTCCAGTTGAGCTGCTCAGTGGCCAACAGTATGAACGGCAGTTCATAGTAGAACGATTTATGATGGTCACCACCGACCATGATCACATTCTATCATCGATGTCCAGGTCCATCATAGACCATCATAAATTGCAGTACTATAAACTGCCCTTAAAGGGATATCCCTTTAAGGTAGTTTCAGTCCAGGCAACTCCAAGGTAGTAGTGTATGAGCTATACTCCTCCCTTAGGTTAGTGCCATCATCTGTTCTTAGTCAGCTTTCCTGGTTGAACAAGGGCTAAATTATTCCATTGCCAAGGAATGAGTCTTAAAACCACATGGGTCCAGCTTCAAACTGTCTGGTGAAAACACAACAGCAAGTCCAAATCAGCGTCTGCTGGCTCATGTCACTCAAGTCAACAGTGATATCCTATCAGTTTGCAGGCAGTGTTATATGGCAGCCTATCAGCATCCTATTACAGTCCGGTGATTGTGCTCAGATAACGTGCGTGCCGTAACAGTAGTCCAGGTCATGTGGATGTGGATTGCTGTTGTTACCTTCAGGCTGGCGCAAGGTCAGGCAGCTTTACAGGCCAGATCCTGGTTAACAGTCAAATGGATATATGGTTTCGGGTTGTCCGTACGTCCGTCCGTATGATGTCCGTTAACGCGAGATCTCAGGAATGCCTTGACGGAATTACTTCAAATTTCGCTCAAACCTCCACTTCGACTCAACGATGAACTGAATAGACTTTAGTGGTTAAAGGTCAAAGTTCAAGGTCACTGTGACCTCACAAACGCCATTTTCATGCTCGTTAACAAAATATCTCAGTAACGCTTTGACGGAATTGCTTCAAAATTGGCTCAAACGTTCACTTGGACTCAAGGTTGAACTGATTAGATTTTGGTGGTCAAAGGTCAAAGTTCAAGGTCACTGTGGCTATAGGGCTATATGTAAAAGGGGCCATAGCTAGTGATAGGAAGGTCAGAGGGCTGGGGTTCGCGGGGGGGCTAGAGAGAGTAGCTAGGGGGATGTTCGTGGTGGGAGGGGGTATGGGGGTCAAGGAAGGGGGAAAAGTGGCTGTAGCTAGGGATATGAAGGTCCTAGAGAGCCAGGATTCGAGGGGTGTTTGGGGGAATGTCTATAGGGGATGCGGGTGGTGAGATGGGGCGTGATCAGTAAGGGGGCGGGGCTAGGGAAATGGGCCGTACCTAGGGATAGGAAAGTCATAGAGAGTAGGGTTCGAGGGGTGGGTAGAGGGAGTGCATAGGGGGCTCTGGGTGGTGGGAAGGACCGTGGTGAGGGGTGGGGTGAGGCGAAAGGGGCTGTAGATAGGGATAGAAAGGTGGTAGAGAGTCGGGGTTCGAGGGATGGGTAGGGTGAGTGGTTGGGGGATGTGGGTGGTTTTGGGGTAGGGGTAGGACCATTTTCCATGTTGAAAACAATTACCCGTGTTGTTGAGGTACCCCCAAACATTGCCTAAAGTGCCATAAGGCTGAATGGCCAGACCTCTGCACTGTGGACTTTAAGGTATTTGTGCTTGTGTGAGTCTGGACAGACATGGATGCAGACTGCTCACTTGTTGGCGGAGGCATACAAGCTCGATGCTGTATTTCTAGTTTCTAGTTTAGATCACATACCTTGTCATACACCTATTTAACAATGCATGAAAAAAAAATGCAATTTCTTGGATTTTTCCACATCAAAAGTTCATTCATCAAGAGTTCATTCATAACGGTATCTACAGGTTGCTGTACGTTTGTGTGGGACAATGTGGGACACGTTACCGATGCTTTGAGGTAGTCTAACATTTCGATATAATGTCTATCTAACTAACAACAAATTTATATTTCTACTCTCCCCTCTCTATACTTTGCCTCTGGTTGATTCACACAATCTGCTTAATACAAACTTGACAATATTTTATTTGAATGCAACTTTCCAAACTCCCACGCTAGGTAAGTGCTACCACAACTGACTAAAATGTGTAGGCTACAATAAAACAGAACAGACACCTATTGTAGCTGACATGGGAGTCATGGCTTCTTTTCAGATATTAAACACATGGCAGGTTTGTGCCTTCCAAACACCATAACATTAACGGAGTGTCTATTCCTACCCAGGTGCAATTAGCACCTGGCGTGTTGCTATGCTATTTACACACCTATTTACAAGCAGTCTTTTTCAAGGGTTTGAGAGCGCAGTGCTGCATGAAATGCCCCCTCTCTCTATTTCTCTCTCTTTCTCCCCTTCTCTCCTCCACTCTGTTCGTCTCTCTCCTTCTCTCCTCCACTCTGTTCGTCTCTCTTCTCTCCTCCACTCTGTTCGTCTCTCTTCTCTCCTCCACTCTGTTCGTCTCTCTCCTTCTCTCCTCCACTCTGTTCGTCTCTCTCCTTCTCCCCTCCACTCTGTTCATCTCTCTCCTCCACTCTGTTCGTCTCTCTTCTCTCCTCCACTCTGTTCGTCTCTCTTCTCTCCTCCACTCTGTTCGTCTCTCTTCTCTCCTCCACTCTGTTCGTCTCTCTTCTCTCCTCCACTCTGTTCGTCTCTCTTCTCTCCTCCACTCTGTTCGTCTCTCTTCTCTCCTCCACTCTGTTCGTCTCTCTCCTTCTCTCCTCCACTCTGTTCGTCTCTCTTCTCTCCTCCACTCTGTTCGTCTCTCTTCTCTCCTCCACTCTGTTCGTCTCTCTTCTCTCCTCCACTCTGTTCATCTCTCTCCTTCTCTCCTCCACTCTGTTCGTCTCTCTTCTCTCCTCCACTCTGTTCGTCTCTCTTCTCTCCTCCACTCTGTTCGTCTCTCTTTCTCTCCTCCACTCTGTTCGTCTCTCTTCTCTCCTCCACTCTGTTCGTCTCTCTTTCTCTCCTCCACTCTGTTCGTCTCTCTTCTCTCCTCCACTCTGTTCGTCTCTCTTCTCTCCTCCACTCTGTTTGTCTCTCTTCTCTCCTCCACTCTGTTTCTCTCTCTTTCTCTCCTCCACTCTGTTCGTCTCTCTTCTCTCCTCCACTCTGTTCGTCTCTCTTCTCTCCTCCACTCTGTTCGTCTCTCTTCTCTCCTCCACTCTGTTTCTCTCTCTTTCTCCCCTCCACTCTGTTCGTCTCTCTTCTCTCCTCCACTCTGTTCGTCTCTCTTTCTCTCCTCCACTCTGTTCGTCTCTCTTCTCTCCTCCACTCTGTTCGTCTCTCTTTCTCTCCTCCACTCTGTTCGTCTCTCTTCTCTCCTCCACTCTGTTTCTCTTTCTCCCCTCCACTCTGTTCGTCTCTCTTCTCTCCTCCACTCTGTTCGTCTCTCTTCTCTCCTCCACTCTGTTCGTCTCTCTTTCTCTCCTCCACTCTGTTCGTCTCTCTTCTCTCCTCCACTCTGTTCGTCTCTCTTTCTCTCCTCCACTCTGTTCGTCTCTCTTCTCTCCTCCACTCTGTTTGTCTCTCTTCTCTCCTCCACTCTGTTTCTCTCTCTTTCTCTCCTCCACTCTGTTCGTCTCTCTTCTCTCCTCCACTCTGTTCGTCTCTCTTCTCTCCTCCACTCTGTTTCTCTCTCTTTCTCTCCTCCACTCTGTTCGTCTCTCCTTCTCTCCTCCACTCTGTTCGTCTCTCTTCTCTCCTCCACTCTGTTTGTCTCTCTATTCTCCTCCACTCTGTTCGTCTCTCTTCTCTCCTCCCCTCTGTTCGTCTCTCTTCTCTCCTCCACTCTGTTCGTCTCTCTCCTTCTCTCCTCCACTCTGTTCGTCTCTCTTCTCTCCTCCACTCTGTTCGTCTCTCTTCTCTCCTCCACTCTGTTTCTCTCTTTCTCCCCTCCACTCTGTTCGTCTCTCCTTCTCTCCTCCACTCTGTTTGTCTCTCTATTCTCCTCCACTCTGTTCGTCTCTCTCCTTCTCTCCTCCACTCTGTTCGTCTCTCTTCTCTCCTCAACTCTGTTCGTCTCTCTCCTCTCCTCCACTCTGTTCGTCTCTCTTCTCTCCTCCACTCTGTTCGTCTCTCTTCTCTCCTTCACTCTGTTCGTCTCTCTTCTCTCCTCCACTCTGTTCGTCTCTCTTCTCTCCTCCACTCTGTTTGTCTCTCTTCTCTCCTCCACTCTGTTCGTCTCTCTTCTCTCCTCCACTCTGTTCGTCTCTCTTCTCTCCTCCACTCTGTTTGTCTCTCTATTCTCCTCCACTCTGTTCGTCTCTCTTCTCTCCTCCACTCTGTTTGTCTCTCTATTCTCCTCCACTCTGTTTGTCTCTCTATTCTCCTCCACTCTGTTTGTCTCTCTTCTCTCCTCCACTATGTTCGTCTCTCTTCTCTCCTCCACTCTGTCTCTCTTCTCTCCTCCACTCTGTTTGTCTCTCTTCTCTCCTCCACTCTGTTTGTCTCTCTTCTCTCCTCCACTCTGTTTGTCTCTCTTCTCTCCTCCACTCTGTTTGTCTCTCTTCTCTCCTCCACTCTGTTTGTCTCTCTTCTCTCCTCCACTCTGTTTGTCTCTCTTCTCTCCTCCACTCTGTTCGTCTCTCTTCTCTCCTCCACTCTGTTCGTCTCTCTTCTCTCCTCCACTCTGTTCGTCTCTCTTCTCTCCTCCACTCTGTTTGTCTCTCTATTCTCCTCCACTCTGTTCGTCTCTCTTCTCTCCTCCACTCTGTTTGTCTCTCTATTCTCCTCCACTCTGTTTGTCTCTCTATTCTCCTCCACTCTGTTTGTCTCTCTTCTCTCCTCCACTATGTTCGTCTCTCTTCTCTCCTCCACTCTGTCTCTCTTCTCTCCTCCACTCTGTTTGTCTCTCTTCTCTCCTCCACTCTGTTTGTCTCTCTTCTCTCCTCCACTCTGTTTGTCTCTCTTCTCTCCTCCACTCTGTTTGTCTCTCTTCTCTCCTCCACTCTGTTTGTCTCTCTTCTCTCCTCCACTCTGTTCGTCTCTCTTCTCTCCTCCACTCTGTTCGTCTCTCTTCTCTCCTCCACTCTGTTTGTCTCTCTATTCTCCTCCACTCTGTTCGTCTCTCTTCTCTCCTCCACTCTGTCTCTCTTCTCTCCTCCACTCTGTTTGTCTCTCTTCTCTCCTCCACTCTGTCTCTCTTCTCTCCTCCACTCTGTTTGTCTCTCTTCTCTCCTCCACTCTGTTCGTCTCTCTTCTCTCCTCCACTCTGTTCGTCTCTCTTCTCTCCTCCACTCTGTTCGTCTCTCTTCTCTCCTCCACTCTGTTCGTCTCTCTTCTCTCCTCCACTCTGTTTGTCTCTCTTCTCTCCTCCACTCTGTTCGTCTCTCTTCTCTCCTCCACTCTGTTTGTCTCTCTTCTCTCCTCCACTCTGTTTGTCTCTCTTCTCTCCTCCACTCTGTTCGTCTCTCTTCTCTCCTCCACTCTGTTCGTCTCTCTTCTCTCCTCCACTCTGTTTGTCTCTCTATTCTCCTCCACTCTGTTCGTCTCTCTTCTCTCCTCCACTCTGTCTCTCTTCTCTCCTCCACTCTGTTCGTCTCTCTTCTCTCCTCCACTCTGTCTCTCTTCTCTCCTCCACTCTGTTTGTCTCTCTTCTCTCCTCCACTCTGTTCGTCTCTCTTCTCTCCTCCACTCTGTTCGTCTCTCTTCTCTCCTCCACTCTGTTTGTCTCTCTTCTCTCCTCCACTCTGTTTGTCTCTCTTCTCTCCTCCACTCTGTTCGTCTCTCTTCTCTCCTCCACTCTGTTTGTCTCTCTTCTCTCCTCCACTCTGTTTGTCTCTCTTGCACCTATTTTGGATCGCGGTGAAGTTATTTAGCTTCACTAATCCCACATTGGTCCTCCTCATGCTACACTTGCAAAATTTGAAGTTTATTTGTATAGCCCTAATTCACAAGCATGTCCCAGAGGGCTTCACAGAGAATATGTCTAGCTAATTCTAGCTGACACAACAGTAGCAAATTACAGAATAAAGCAAATGACAGAATAATGATTCTTCAGGATTATGGTTTGAATGGAATTAATTACCTTTCGTTCTTCAAACTGTTCAGACTCATAGTTCAACGTGTCACTTTTTGTCTCTGTGACCAATTACCACAGTGGTAAAACTTTGCGCTTCCACCTGGGAGACCTGGGTTCAAATCCTAGATGTTATATCTTAGATGTTTTGTCCAGAATTCCCATTCGTAAGGTCACTCTAGAGTTACGTCCAGTGTTGTTGCTAAGCAACGTTGGGGGTACGAGGCTCGCTCTCTTATGGGTTATGCCCACTGACGCCAAACTCAATACAAAAACCTGTCCGTTTTACTGTTGTCTTGCTTGTCACCAAGTGCGTCCGACTGCTATAACATGACTTTAGACCTATTATGAATCTGTGGGGTCTTTTGTAATATTCGGATTAAAAACTGAAGCTCAGACCACGTATACGTGTCTTGTTTATTTATAAAATTCACATCCGCGCTCATTGTTTTGAATGACGAGTTATTCCCAGTTATTTTCCCAGAGTAACCTTTACGAATACAATAAATAAATAAATAAATAAATGAAAATAATAAAAGCACTGCATAGAGGCAACAGTGAAACTATAATCAAAATAGCCATTCTTCTACATTCTCTTAATTGTTAGCTTCTTGTAAATGAAATAATGGGGAAGTTTAACAATCAATTTGTTGGATACCCCATTGAAGGCCCTCAAAGACCCCTGTGGTCACTGGACCCCCGGATCCTCTCCCCCCAAAGTCTAGAAATCTCCCCCATGTGAAGCATATAAGGAGGAACCCCCCCCCCCCCCCCCCCGGCCATATTCCCCCCTATTCCCCTTCCCCATTTGCAAAGTGAACTTTAGGCCCTTGGATGGTGGACACATTTGCCTCTCGTGATCGGTTATGGAAAATCGAATTTCCCTAGAAGATGACTAGAAGATACAGTGTTGTGAGTTGACGATTCAGTCTTATATCAGGTTAGGAATGTAAGTCATTTTTGCAGCCAGACTTCCCTGTTAAATCCTGACATTTCGGTGTAGAAGCAACAGTATCACATGTCCCTTTCCACTGAATGTGCTTTAGCATCATATCATTTCCCCTCTTGTTCTTTCTCTTCTCACAGTAGCCTCAAACATCACAATGCTATGGAGCCACAACACATTGTGTGTTCTGAGTAAGGGGCATGGCAGTGATACACCTCCATTGTTCATGAAGTCGTTGGTTAACAAGTTAGACTAATAGGCCCATGGTTTGACTGAAGTGCACATCCCTTCTCTGGGGGGTTGCCCAAAAAATCATCCTGGCAACTGTAGAAGATCACTAACAGCAGTAGGATTGTATGTGTGGCAGGTTGAATGAGGGAAAGTGGATCTCAGCGACTTCATCTCACAGACTGAAGAGATGTAACATTGTAAGAGGATCTCTAAAGGGTTCCACACCCCGGGGTTCATCTCACAGACTGAAGAGATGTAACATTGTAAGAGGATCTCTAAAGGGTTCCACACCCCGGGGTTCATCTCACAGACTGAAGAGATGTAACATTGTAAGAGGATCTCTAAAGGGTTCCACACCCCGGGGTTCATCTCACAGACTGAAGAGATGTAACATTGTAAGAGGATCTCTAAAGGGTTCCACACCGCGGGGTTCATCTCACAGACTGAAGAGATGTAACATTGTAAGAGGATCTCTAAAGGGTTCCACACCCCGGGGTTCATCTCACAGACTGAAGAGATGTAACATTGTAAGAGGATCTCTAAAGGGTTCCACACCCCGGGGTTCATCTCACAGACTGAAGAGATGTAACATTGTAAGAGGATCTCTAAAGGGTTCCACACCTCGGGGACACTTCAAAGCACTAGCGGGAACAAAGGCCGACTGATGCGTGACCTCAGGTCTCCTGTGTCGGGGGTCAAAAGGTTGCACTTGAACACAACGCAAAGGCTACAGCCGACGGTCAACGATAGCAACTACGTGAGACCTATAGGCCTGTGCAACTACGTGAGACCTATAGGCCTGTGCAACTACGTGAGACCTATAGGCCTGTGCAACTACGTGAGACCTATAGGCCTGTGCAACTACGTGAGACCTATAGGCCTGTGCAACTACGTGAGACCTATAGGCCTGTGCAACTACGTGAGACCTATAGGCCTGTGCAACTACGTGAGACCTATAGGCCTGTGCAACTACGTGAGACCTATAGGCCTGTGCAACTACGTGAGACCTACAGGCCTGTGCAACTACGTGAGACCTATAGGCCTGTGCAACTACGTGAGACCTATAGGCCTGTGCAACTACGTGAGACCTATAGGCCTGTGCAACTACGTGAGACCTATAGGCCTGTGCAACTACGTGAGACCTATAGGCCTGTGCAACTACGTGAGACCTATAGGCCTGTGCAACTACGTGAGACCTATAGGCCTGTGCAACTACGTGAGACCTATAGGCCTGTGCAACTACGTGAGACCTATAGGCCTGTGCAACTACATGAGACCTATAGGCCTGTGCAACTACGTGAGACCTATAGGCCTGTGCAACTACGTGAGACCTATAGGCCTGTGCAACTACGTGAGACCTATAGCCCTGTGCAGACCAGATTCATGAAGCAATGCAGCGTTTGCCTACCATATTTCACTCGCCACTTCAATGGTTTTATTATTTTATTTACAGTTTTGTGTTAATACATAGTAGGGATGTTCATCAATTATCGAAAATCGATAATTGATCGGTAAGGATTGGAATCGATCCTGTGGCATTTGGATCGATTTTTTAATTATAAAAAAAAAAAAAAAAAAAAAAAAAAAAAAAAAATTGGACTAGGTTTGGGTGGAATTCGTTCCTCCTCGCCCCACTCCATTGCACAGCCGACTAACGTGAGGTGGAGCTTCATATAGTCTCTAGTTTTCTGGCTGGGCACGGGCCTTTGTGCCAACAAAACTGTTTTAAACATGGGAAATTCACACCGGCATGCGCCGGGGACAGCAGTGTTGGAGAGGAGACACATTGAAATAAAGAGTTCATTGAGGAGAACACATTGTCTTTCGTATTTTCTGCCATAGGCATTCATTTTGTAAAAAAAAAAAAAAAAAAAATTGAAAATTGAAAATTGAAAATTGAAAATTTTCTAAGTATTAATATGATCGATAATCGATAATTGATCGTTAATTTTCACCAATTATCGATTTTGGAAAATTTTCAAAATGAACGTCCCTAATACATAGACAGTGTGAGACAAAGAAGGGGGAAAAAATCATCATATTTGAGAATATTTCTGATTAAAAAAAGTTGCAGACAGCACGGGCGTTGTCAGGCCCTTGCCTGGTCTTTTGCTTGTGGAAGAAGAAAGGAAGAGGTGGAGGTGAAAAATAAGGAGAAAGTGCACTGAATGCGTGACATCATGGAGGCAGCGACAGCCAGGCTCAAGGTAGTCTCTTAAAACAGATGAGTTGGCTTCCGCAATTTTCAAATGCTTCCGCCATACCGTCTGTACTTCGTGGGGGAGAATCATGCACCAACCGGAATGGGAAGCAGAAAGGCGGGTCTTCCGCTCATTAGTCCAATCAGAATCCAATATGCCGGCAGAAAGGCGGGTCTTCCGCTCGTTAGTCCAATCAGAATCCAATATGCCGCATTCGCGTGTCGTGATTGGTCGGATTCCGTAGAACTTCCTTCCAGTCTGAAGGTTTTTTTCCCAACTTCCTTGTGCATGTTCTGGGGGTGTAACGTACAGACTGTATAGCTGCATTCGCTGGATGTAGATGAGACAGTCTGTTTTAAGAGACTAGGCTCAAGGGGAGTTCCTGAAGGCCACGTTGTTGTGAAAATATCCCTGTATTGGAATGATCAGGTGAGATAAAGTTGAAAAATTAGAAGAATGTTTTGTGTGTGCCCTCTCTTCTCCTGCACTGCCTCGCTACCAGCTGACCACCAGCCAATCAGAGTGATTTCTCTACCAGCTGACCACCAGCCAATCAGAGTGATTTCTCTACCAGCTGACCACCAGCCAATCAGAGTGATTTCTCTACCAGCTGACCACCAGCCAATCAGAGTGATTTCTCTCACCGACTGCCCGCCGGAAAAGCCACTGACTATAGAGCCAATGTTGCGGGACACACCGCAAAGACTCGGGCCGCAGATGCTCCGACAGCCAGCCAGCGCCTGTACAGTCCAGACATGGCTGACAGTCAGTCAGCACCTGTACAGTCCTAACATGGCTGACAGTCAGTCAGCACCTGTACAGTCCAGACATGGCTGACAGTCAGTCAGCACCTGTACAGTCCAGACATGGCTGACAGTCAGTCAGCACCTGTACAGTCCACACATGGCTGACAGTCAGTCAGCACCTGTACAGTCCAGACATGGCTGACAGTCAGTCAGCACCTGTACAGTCCTAACATGGCTGACAGTCAGTCAGCACCTGTACAGTCCAGACATGGCTGACACCAGCCAGCACCTGTACAGTCCAGACATGGCTGACAGTCAGTCAGCACCTGTACAGTCCAGACATGGCTGACACCAGCCAGCACCTGTACAGTCCAGACATGGCTGACAGTCAGCCAGCGCCTGTACAGTCCAGACATGACTGACAGTCAGCCAGCGCCTGTACAGTCCAGACATGGCTGACACCAGCCAGCACCTGTACAGTCCAGACATGGCTGACACCAGCCAGCACCTGTACAGTCCAGACATGGCTGACACCAGCCAGCACCTGTACAGTCCAGACATGGCTGACAGTCAGTCAGCACCTGTACAGTCCAGACATGGCTGACAGCCAGCCAGCGCCTGTACAGTCCAGACATGGCTGACAGCCAGCCAGCGCCTGTACAGTCCAGACATGGCTGACAGCCAGCCAGCGCCTGTACAGTCCAGACATGGCTGACAGTCAGCTAGCGCCTGTACAGTCCAGACATGGCTGACAGACAGCCAGCGCCTGTACAGTCCAGACATGGCTGACAGACAGCCAGCACCTGTACAGCCCAGGCATGGCTGACAGCCAGCCAGCACCTGTACAGCCCAGGCATGGCTGACAGCCAGCCAGCACCTGTACAGCCCAGGCATGGCTGACAGCCAGCCAGCACCTGTACAAGCTATGTGTTAAAGCTGTAGACAACTTTGCACATTGTCGGCTCCAAATTACATCAATAAAGTGCACACAGTTTAATAATGTGGGCGGGGCGTCCGGGTAGTGTAGTGTTAGATTCCCTGCCTACCAACAGGAGGGTCGCAGGTTTGCACCCCGTGTTACCTCCGGCTTGGTCAGGCATCCATACAGGCAGGATTGGCTGTGTCTGGGGGTGGGGAGCCGGATTGGGGGTATGTGTCCTGGTTGCTGCACTAGCGCCTCCTCTGGTCGGTCGGGGCGCCTGGTCGATACAAGGCCGTGAACGGCACGCGATATGAATTGCACAGGGTGTTACAAAGTGTTCTTTTCTGGCACGAATTAAGTCCCAGGGGCTTCAGAGCCCTGTCTTCAGCCATGCCATGGCTGCCATGGACAGCTGTATGTTGCCAGCTAGCGAGCCCAGGGTTTGAGCGCGCGAGATGCCTTAGTTCCTTCAAATAGCCATTCACAGTTTTGAGGTTTTAATTAAAAAAGGGGCTACAATTGACTGTATTTGTGGTTGTATGAGTCTGGACAGACATGGATGTATAGACTGCTCACGTGTTGGCGGAGGCATACAACCGTGATTTCTACTTTGTATGGCGTTTTACATGAAAATCTTGCCTCTAATGCAGCCTTAATAGAGTAGTGCAGGGATGACATATTTTTGTCGGCTTAACCAGAAATGAGTTCCACTTTTATGACTTTTCAAGCGCTTTCTGAAAATCGCATAAAAAAAAAGCACGTTTACGTTTCAAAAGTCGTAAAAGCGGCCCACGTTTGTGAAGATGATCCTGCTAAACACAAATGACACCTCCCATAAACCTTTGTTAATCGCACAACAGACGTTATTTCATGCATTAAACCGAAATCCCCATTCTAAAAGCCTATTCTCTTTTCCCCTTATGAACCAAAGTGCAACTTCTGGACTCATTCCTGCAGGACTCTATATGTGTGCTGGCTTCACATTGTCAGCAGCCTTCGTACTGTATCAACGGCCCAGTGTTGACTTTAGATCCCAGGTGTCAGTTGTGTGCTCGCTGCTCGGGCTGACCTCACTTTTGAGGGAGAGATTAGAAACTGTTGGCCAGACAGAGTCGGTGCTGAGAGAGTTGGAGCGACAGACTGATCTCCAGATAAACTGGCTGACTGACCGTGCGTTTGACCGAGCCCCGACCCACTGCTGGCTTTGACACAGGGATGCCTGGAATTCCTCAGAAGACAAAGTGCCTTACCTGAAGCTACTATACCTCTGAACTGTTACGCAGAGGGCAGATCTTACCTGAAGCTACCTCTTAACTGTTACGCAGAGGGCAAATCTCTGAACTGTTACATGGAGGGCAGAAGTTCATGTGTGTTTGTGCACGAGAGGAGGAGCTGCAGGCCATGCTCCAGATGTTGCTGGAGCCTTCAAAAGTCTCCTCATTCATTCCTGATGTCCGCAAGCCTATCTCTCCCCCACTCTCCTACCAAAGCCTACTCTCCCCCACTCTCCTACCAAAGCCTACAACTCTCCCCCACTCTCCTACCAAAGCCTACTCTCCCCCACTCTCCTACCAAAGCCTACTCTCCCCCACTCTCCTACCAAAGCCTACAACTCTCCCCCACTCTCCTACCAAAGCCTACTCTCCCCCACTCTCCTACCAAAGCCTACTCTCCCCCACTCTCCTACCAAAGCCTACTCTCCCCCACTCTCCTACCAAAGCCTACTCTCCCCCACTCTCCTACCAAAGCCTACTCTCCCCCACTCTCCTACCAAAGCCTACTCTCCCCCACTCTCCTACCAAAGCCTACTCTCCCCCACTCTCCTACCAAAGCCCTGCAGTTCAGCGTCCAAATGGGGCCAAAGGACACCCAGGCAGGGTGGGAACCCCTCCCTCTGGCCGTGATGCCCTGAGGCCTCCTTGGGCAGTGCCCTGCTAGCAGCCTGCTGCTGTCAGTTGCTTTAAACGCGTCAGTGGGCTCAGTTTAATGTAGTCTGCTCTATGTGAAGGATGTGTCAGTGGCTCATTTTAACACACATTTCAGAAAAATCACTCTTCACAATGTCAATGGAGCAATGACCTCTGTGCCCTGGCATGTGACCTTGTGCCCTAAAAGAAATAGCAACGCCGAAGGCCAGATGGCCACGCCCCTAAAATGACAAAATCCCCACTCTGCACCCAGTGTGTGTGTGTGGTGGTGGGCGGGGGTCCAGGTGTCTCCAGGTGTCTCTGAGGTTCCAGTGGGTCCCCAAGCAACATTAGGGATACATTCAGTTCATTATATAATTCAACAGAATTAGCTCAATTGGAGAATGTGTAAGAATGACTATTGTGATGGTAGGTTTCACTATCACCACTATATAGCGTTGGCAGTTCTAAATACTACAGCAACAACTAACAGCTTATGGGTCTCTAAAGGAGTAACCTGACGCTGCCAGATGGTTCGTTTTCACCTAACCATCTTGGAACGAGTCGCTTGGGAAACCGTTTCAAAGGGCATCAGGCACTTTCAAAAGATACCTGCCACGTGATTGGATGAACCATCCATCGTCTATCATGTCTATCACGGGCTCGCTCTCGCTGGCGTCACACCTAAAGCCGCCGATTGGTGCAAACCACTGGTGCTTCAGATTCAAACCAATAGGATCGGAGCGTGGCAAGATTTGTTGTGTGATCGTGATCTCATGATCTCACGACATCGGATCAAATGTGTGTGTGTGTGTGTGTGTGTGTGTGTTTGTATGCACCCACACATGTATCTGTGTAAAGTGTGTGTCTGTGTGTGTGCAGGTATGTGTGTGTAGGTATGCTGCTACAGTTTTATCCGTGGTGGAATGTGTGTAATTTAGGAGGCGTTGCAGCAGCAATTATGTGTCTACACAGGGCATGTGTCAGGTTTTCCACTCACATTCTGCTTTAACCCATTGATACCTGATGCAGCATTTGTGTGTGTATCCCTTTAAGACGCGGTTTGCGGTCTTAAAGGGATACACACACAAATGAGGGATATACACGCAAATGCTGCATCAGGTATCAATGGGTTAATCTGCCTGTGGGAGTCATGTGACTATGCTTCAATAGAATAGAGAGCCAAAGTGAACGTCACTTCCTGCTTCAGCACTGTACCAGAGATTTTCATCCGCCATTTATTTTCCCATAGACATTTCGTAAAATGCTTATAAAATAGTTTTACTTGTTCAAACCAAACGGTTCAGATATATTTAGAAACAGGAGAGACCACATAACATTTCACTCTCAACCTATAAGATTCCGGATTTAAAGAAAATATTTTTTCCATGTTGTTTTTTTAAGTTTTGGTCCGAGTGAAATGTTCTATGGTCTCTCCCGATTATAGCGTTAGCTGAACCGTTTGGTTTGAACCAGTAAAACTGTTTTTATAAGTATTTTACGAAAAAATAAATGGCGGATGAAAATCTGTGGTATAGTGCTGAAGCAGGAAGTGACGTTCACTTTGGCTCTCTATAGAACAGAATTGAATAGGATTTAGCAGAAGAAGCCTGAGGCAGTGGTCAGTGAGATAGATATTTAGAGATAGTGTGTGTGTGTGTGTGTGTGTGTGTGTGTGTGTGTGTGTGTGTGCGCGTGTGTGTGTGTGTGCGTGTGTGTGTGTGTGTGTGCGTGTGTGTGTGTGTGTGCGTGTGTGTGCGCTCGCATGTGCATCCAGCACAACTCGAATTGCACTTTCGATGTGTGAATATGCAGCCCATCCTCATTCCCGATGCGTCAAATTCCACTGCTCTGTCAAGTCCCTCGGCGCGCTACAGTAGCTATACCGACGCCGAAGGTCAAAGGTCGCCTTTCTCCTCCCTTTTTGAGGAGCTTCAGTACAGGCTAACCAAATCTCCAGGTGGATTTCCATGTAGACGGCATGTGGCTCTAGCTGTGGCTGCTGAGCTGTTTATAGAAGGTTCTGACAGAGAACATGACAGAGGCAGTGGCCAGTTCTCTGCTCCCAGTGGAAATGAACTGCCGCAAACTCTCCCCTTCAAGCTTCTGTCACTTGGACTTGAGCTAGTTATGTAACTAGGCACCATAGTTTGGCCAGTATTGGTTTTCTGAAGACGGATATATTTTGGATTGAAACTGGCCATAGGTGATCTTTACATGTGAGCATTTTCATGCTAAACAACATAGAATTGAGTCAGGGTGGAAAAGCCTCTGATCCAGCATTTAGACCACAGGACACTAGTGCCCCAAACGCACACAAAGCAACAACTGACGCGCATCATTTGATGCGTGTCAATTTCTGCTCCTATATAGCGCACAAGCATCAGATGGACTAACCTACATACCGAAGCACAGAACCATCAGTATTTTGGGAAAAAGATCATTAATTTACATGTAGGCACTAGGCAGGCACAATGAGCGATGAATAAAAAAGTAGTACGGGTGTCGAGGCGGTTTGACATCAGAACGCTCTTGGTGCGCGTTGGGCCATGAAACAGAGAAACAGACAGAGCCCTCGCTCCCATTTATATACTGAGGATTGCTGATATTAAATGTAGAATGTGGATGCAGTACAAAGTGCGCTACAGACCTCACTGCTAATAGCTTAGAACTACAATGGCCTGGTCTGTGGTATCGCTGCCTATCCACGTTCAGTCACCCAAAATACAACTAAACACTCACATGTAGTTGTGACTTGTCATCGATGTCATCAGTGATGATGTCATCAGTGATGTAATAAATACTTCTTCTTCTTCTGTACTGTTTTATGGCAGTTGGCATCCTTTATGTTACATTACCGCCTCCTTCTGGATTAACCCATCCACTGTTTCCCTACATTATCCCTTACGTGTGCTGGTCCTCGAGTCTTTTGATGTAATAAATCCTTCCTGGCTGAGGCTATAAGTGGTGGGAGCATAAGTAAGTAGGGAAGAGGACAAGTGGCGCATCATCTCCAGAGTCTCCACCCTAGGAATCGAGCTACACGCACAATATTCCTATTCTAGTATTCCTAGTATTTAAGCTTGAGAATCTCTTTTAAAGCCACACTATATGAACCTCTGGCATAAGGTTTTAATAAAAATCCAATGATGGCCTGAATAGTCTCTTAAAACTGCTAAAATTGCTCCCGCAGTTTTGAAACGCTTCCGCCGACCCGTCTGTACTTCATGCAGGGGCCTACCCGTCTGTACTTCATGCAGGGGCCTACCCGTCTGTACTTCATGCAGGGGAAAGTTGGTCAAAACGGAAAGGGAAACTCGAGCGATGGGGGACGTCCCGGATGTCCCACCTAAAGGCAGGTGATTGTAGAAATACATCACTCATATTTCTCCAATCACCTGCATTGGTTTGTGAACATGTGTCGTGATTAGTCGAATATCGAACTTCCTCCGGTTTGAATCATCTCGGTCTGCTCTGTGGACGTGAAGTACAAACCGTATGGTGCAGAAGAATGTAGAAGAGTCTGGCTTGAGAGACGATGGCCCGAACCTAACGACTGCCACCATGAGCAGCTCCAATCAAAATGTGCTGAGAGTGAAGCCCTGTGTGTGTGTGTGTGTGTGTGTGTGTGCGCGTGTGAGAGAGAGTGAGAGTGAGAGTGAGAGTGAGAGTGAGAGAGAGAGAGAGAGAGAGAGAGAGAGAGAGAGAGTGTGTGTGTGTGTGTGTGTGTGTGTGTGTGTGTGTGTGATTGTGTGTGTGACTGTTGTGTTTATTCGAGCAGTACCCACAGCTGTTGAGTGATTCCAAGATTCCAGCTTGGCAGAGGAGGCTCAGTATCAGTCCAAAACCCAGAGAGAGAGAGAGACACACACACACACACACACACACAGGGAGAGAAAAATAGAGCGAGAGACAGACAGTTTTTCCTTTTGTTGGTTTAAGTGAAATACAGAAACAAGCATAGTAGACAGTTGCACAGCAACAAACACACACATAATTCATAATAGTACCTAATGTATTATGTTCGTTTGTATTAATGTTATTTTGTTTCATTAATTCTTGATGTTTTGGCAATATTGTTTATGAGACATTCATGCCAATAAAGCAAATTTGAATTTGACAGACAGAAAGAGAGAGAAACAGAGAGACAGAGAAAGAGACAGACCGAGAGAGAGAGAGAGAGAGAGAGACCAAGAGAGAAGTAGAGAGAGAGAGAGACCGAGAGAGAGAAGTAGAGAGAGAGAGAGAGACACAGACCGAGAGAGAGAAGTAGAGAGAGAGAGAGAGAGAGACACAGACCGAGAGAGAGAGAGAAGTAGAGAGAGAGAGAGAGAGATAAGTAGAGAGAGAGAGAGAATATAAGGCAGGTGTCTGGATGAACATAGAAAGGTAGAAAGAGTAGGATGGGTGTTTTGTGTTGTAGCAGCCAACACTGAAGACAGGCCTGTTGACTCCAACTCGTTTTGTGTTCACAAGCTGTGTGGACTCTCTGTGTGGAGCGCAGTCTGTGTGGACTCTCTGTGTGGAGCGCAGTCTGTGTGGAGCGCAGTCTGTGTGGACTCTCTGTGTGGAGCGCAGTCTGTGTGGAGCGCAGTCTGTGTGGAGCGCAGTCTGTGTGGAGCGCAGTCTGTGTGGAGCGCAGTCTGTGTGGAGCGCAGTCTGTCTGTTCCATTAGGTTGATGAAGCCATTCAGCTCGTTCACCTACAATTCAAATGAATGATTGATTGAAGAGGAGGAGAGCTGTTCTATCTGTCTCTGTTTGATGAGCGTATGATTGAGTTTTGATCATAGCACTTTGCAATATGATTTGCATGACGTCATGATCAAAGTAAAGAGGAGCTATTCCCTGTGCTTGATGTTTGCAAGGAATCCTGGGTAGTGTGCTGTAGAGACACTCTTTGCTTAATACCTGTATCTGTAGCCAGATTTGGAAGACTGTAAACGAAGGACATAAAACATATTTCTAGTATAAACTCTTTGTCATCTCGATTAGAGTTGTTGTCTGGATCCATGACATGATATTATTATTATTATTATTATTATTATAGCTGACGAGCATGGGCTGCTGTATTTATTTACTCCACAATCTTACGACTATAGCTAAAAATGTATTTTAAGAGAAGTGTAAACAAATTAAATGGACGGTAAATGAAAACAAAACAAAACAATTTAAAGTAGGTTACACTACTCAAAAGTCAGAGTAAATAAGCCGGGAGTCAGACCGTGACTCCTCAGGATGTTTTCTGCTACCTTTGTTTCACTATGATTTCCTGTTAGCTTACACCTTGGGCCATCTCAAGGTGTAGGGACCACGTTCACGTTCGCCGGTTGGTCTCAGGGGCCCAAAAAAAAGATTTTTTGGGACAAAAATCATGTAAATCCAATTAATAAGGTCCTGCAATGGCATAAATAGTCATGCAAGCATGCAATTTTGCAGCAAGTATACTGGAGCATAGGGGGAAGTAGCAAAATAAGATTCTGGGGCTTGCTGCGATTCTATTTTAAAATTTCACCCACAAAACCCACAAAACAAAACAAATACTGTCCGTTTTACAAATTCTCCTCAGAAATGATTACCGTATTTTCCAGCACTTCATGGTGAATATCACTTTGTTTGTATTTAGAAAACTGCCCAAGTTCATAAGCTTCAATTTGAGGCCAAGATGACCTTCCTATTGATAGCTTTCAAGGGGCGTTACGTGCTGCTGGGAACGGCCACCTGACGGTCAAAAAAAACTTGTTCATTCCGCTGCCAGCCGCGTCGACTAGTTTCTCACGCTGTGTTTGTTCAGCCGTTTGTACACACGTCTTTGCGGCCAACATTTCATCAAAGGTAAGCTCAAGTAACGTTACAATAATGATTAAAATACCCCGTTAACGTTACTTGAGCTTACCTTTGATGAAATGTTGGCCGCAAAAACGTGTGTACTTTGATGGTAGAAAAAAAGCCATTTGCCCTCCCCAGCGACTGAACCACGTCTAATCGCACAAATCCACAACCTCCTCCTGTCTGAGTTTTCTTTCTCCGACGGGATTCTGTAAAAGCACAAGCCATGCGTGTCTCCTCGTCGGTTAGTGCAACCGATAGCACAACAGGTATCCGGCATTTTGGCTGAACAAACACAGCGTGAGAAACTAATCGACTCCGCGTTTTTTTTTTGGCCTGCCAGGTGTGCGTTCCCGGCAGCACGTAACGCCCCTTGAAAGCTATGAATACCTCAGAAATGACACTTGCTGTGGCTGAAATCCTCTGAACATTTTCAGAAAGGAGCCGTGGCCAATACCTTGTGGTGGCCATGGCAGAGCGTTTAACTTTAGCCCTATGTTTTGATGCTCAAGGATTACAACCAAACTATATATAATATCATAAATTATTCAGGTAAATAGTTAATGGTGAATTCTATGACATTGTGGGAAATAGGAAATCACAGTATCTGAGGATAGTCTATTTGCCAGCCTATTATAGAAAGCCCTATTGTGAACCCGGAAATGTTAGGTAGCCCTAACGTTTATGTTATGTTATTATGTAATTAGCATCATTAGCATTCATGCTTCATGTTGTTGTGCTGTCTTCGTAGCGTAAACATTTAAGTGTGTTATGAGGTTTAATGTTGTGTTTTTCGCAGTGGAAAGAGTCTTAATACCTGGACACAGTTGACTTTGATGTTCTTGTCACCTTTCTTCCTGACAAAATCAATGTAATGGAAAAATGTCCAGCCGCTGAATGCAAACATTTCCTCCATAGCTCTGCTTCCAAGCTAACGCAGTGACGTCACGTCACGCATTGTTGTTGTAACGTTGTATGATATATGATATATGTTTGGTCACGTGAACGCCGACTGCATGTCGTTTTGCAGCACGTTGCAATCACTGAATGGAAGCAACAAAAGTAAGGAAGTAAGTTTAAGGAAGTAAGTTTTATCTTGGGGTAACGGTAATATTATTACTGCAATTTCTTTAGTAATTTGTTAGACTACTTTTTACTGGGAAAAGTAGCCTGATGTAATATTATTACAGTAACGCGTTTCTAGTAATGCATAGTAACGCGTTACTGCATGCCAAACACTGCAATGGATGAATGTGTATCTTGGTCTGAGTGGAGTGTATCTTTGAGAGTGTGTTCAGGAGAGAGCCAGGGGGTTTGCTGGCAAGACATTGTGAATGGAGACTGTGGTTTTTAGTCAGTCTGCTAAAAAGGAAACTTTATTCCGTCTCAGTTTGATATGTTGTTTGACTTGGAGGCAGGATGAGTCCCTGGAAGAGCTGTGCTGACAGAAGGAGGCAGGATGAGTCTCTGGAAGAGCTGTGGTGACAGAAGGAGGCAGGATGAGTCCCTGGAAGAGCTGTGCTGACAGAAGGAGGCAGGATGAGTCCCTGGAAGAGCTGTGCTGACAGAAGGAGGCAGGATGAGTCCCTGGAAGAGCTGTGCTGACAGAAGGAGGCAGGATGAGTCTCTGGAAGAGCTGTGCTGACAGAAGGAGGCAGGATGAGTCCCTGGAAGAGCTGTGCTGACAGAAGGAGGCAGGATGAGTCCCTGGAAGAGCTGTGCTGACAGAAGGTTACCACCTCTCTGAACACCATCTTCCCTGAGGAATCATCCATCTGCACTGGCTCTCTAAACTAGAGATGGCATGTCCGAGTGCCAATACCGATACCGATCCGATCCGATCTTTTTCCCTCTCTTATACAACTAAGCTGCTCATAATGAATGTATCTGGACCCATGTTCATAATGAATATATCTGGACCCATGTTCATAATGAATGTATCTGGACCCATGTTCATAATGAATGTATCTGGACCCATGTTCATAATGAATATATCTGGACCCATGTTCATAATGAATGTATCTGGACCCATGTTCATAATGAATGTATCTGGACCCATGTTCATAATGAATGTATCTGGACCCATGTTCATAATGAATGTATCTGGACCCATGTTCATAATGAATATATCTGGACCCATGTTCATAATGAATGTATCTGGACCCATGTTCATAATGAATGTATCTGGACCCATGTTCATAATGAATGTATCTGGACCCATGTTCATAATGAATGTATCTGGACCCATGTTCATAATGAATATATCTGGACCCATGTTCATAATGAATATATCTGGACCCATGTTCATAATGAATGTATCTGGACCCATGTTCATAATGAATATATCTGGACCCATGTTCATAATGAATATATCTGGACCCATGTTCATAATGAATATATCTGGACCCATGTTCATAATGAATATATCTGGACCCATGCAGCCATCTAAATATTTTATTCAAACTTTGGAACAAATAGTTTACTCCCTAAAGGAAGATGTAGGTAGGCTATAGAGCTCAATAGTCATGACTTTTTTGTGATGTCATTGACCCGGAATTTCCCCATTCATTTTTTCCATAGACATTTCGATTCCTATGCTCGCTTCCTATTCCCGCTACGCTGGCCCTATATATATATATATATATATATAAAATATTTAGATGGCTGGGTCCAGATACATTCATTATGAACAGCTTAGTTGTATAAGAGAGGGAAAAAGATATATAGATAGATAGATAGATAGATAGATAGATAGATAGATAGATAGATAGAAGATATAGATAGATTTTGGCTCTTGCAAAGAAGCTTTTTGTCAGTGTGGCTCCTGAGTAGGTAAGGTTGAGTACTGAGCTACACGATGCGTGATGTTTTCTGCATCAAGAGACAAGGTGTTGGATCGTGTTGAAGGATCTTTTTTCCTGCTGCTTCAGCCTGAATTAGTAATAGTAATCTGATTCCCCTGTGGAAACACAATTAACTCACCACTAAGTGCGTCTGTTTTTTGTTTTTTGCTTGAAAGATAATTTGTCATTTTGTGACTTGAGATATTGAAATTGCATTTGCATTGACCGGCATTAGCTTAGCAACTTGTGGTAATGTGACCCAAAAAGAAAATGCCTGTGAACATTTTAGTAACAATTACTGAGTTAGCAGCTGGTTTTTTGCATAAAAGAAATTGCATACATGCTTGCAGAACTTATTTTTTTGTAAGGTGGAATTTATTTGGCAATGCTAATGAAATTGGACTAACGGGCTACATGATATTGAAACACAGCTAACCTAGCGTAGCAATAGTATGATAAGATCAAACGGGATGGTGCCCCTGGGGAAATTTGGGTGGATCTCAAATGGATCTATGTTTATTCTCAACAATACATTGGTGACTGACGTACATGTAGTTATCCTGATGATTCCAGAACTTCAGCAGCAGTTCTCAGACTGGGGGTCAGGATATCAAGATTCAAGATTCAAGATTTTTATTGTCACTCCGTAGTACAAGTATCACGTGTGAAATTCTTGTGCTGTGAACTCCGTTTACAACATAGTACAAATATAACAGGGCATATGAGTGCAAAAACAACAAGAGACACAACAAGCAATAAGGCAGTAGAGTGATAAGACAAGTCAGAGACAGTGGCATATTCACTGCACATAGGTGCACATGTCATGTGCATACTTTGGACGTATCCCGAGGGGTTACAACACCATAGTTTGGGGCAGTTGCAAGATGATTTAAAATTATATAGTTCTAATATATTTTTGTGCAATTTGTAGTTTTAATTTTCAGCCTCTAGGGTTAACTGGAATAGGTTTCTTTTAACCCATTGATACCTGATGCAGCATTTGCGTGTATATCCCTCATTTGTGTGTGTATCCCTTTAAGACCGCGAACCGCGTTAACGCGGTTCACCATCTTAAAGGGATACACACACAAATGCTGCATCAGGTATCAATGGGTTAAAGGTCTATCTAGTGTAAAGCAAGATTTCCTTGCTTCTTAGATTATAAATGACTTGGGCGTGATAAACCTCATGGAAGTCTCTAAACACATGAATGGTCCATAAAGCCACACCAGCCAGTTAATGAGGGGAGAGACAGAGTACATAGAAAAGTCCCAGGGGAAGTCTGGATTTTTTTGCAGCAGAACTCATAACCTTGTTTTAAAGAGCCATGAGACATATTTTATACAGTTAAAAATAGCATAATATGGGACCTTTAAATATTTTAATCTGTCCATAAAAAGACAAACTAGCGGCTACAGAGCTTTGGCTTCCATGGTGGCTTGAGGTGAACACAGCCAATCCCTCTGCAAACCCTCAGCTGCTGAAGTCATTTAACTGGATGGAAGACAAGGAAATAAACTGTTCAAACCGGGCTGCAGACTGGGATGGTTTGAAAGAAGGCTCTGTCATGTTCTCAGTTTTGCGTTGCCAGACAACTTTGCCCCCAAAAAGGGACAGCCTTCACCAAACCCAACAGATAGAAGTGCATCACTATAAGTATTCCCCCATGAACCAAACCCAACATGTAGAAGTGCATCGCTATAAGTATTCCCCCATGAACCAAACCCAACATGTAGAAGTGCATCGCTATAAGTATTCCCCCATGAATTGTATTCTTTAGTCAGAGTAGGAAATCCTCTGAAACAGCATCTACATTGTAGGTTATGGGACACTAAAATCATATCATACAAATGCAGCCACCTTGAATTGCCAGCTGATCTTTGACATGTCCCTGACATGTCCCTGACAGGGCCCTGACATGTCAGGGACATGTCATGGACATGTCATGTCCCTGACATGTCAGGGCCCTGTCAGGGACATGTCAGGGACATGTCAGGGCCCTGACATGTCCCTGACAGGGCCCTGTCAGGGACATGTCAGGGCCCTGTCAGGGACATGTCAGGGCCCTGACATGTCCCTGACATGTCCCTGACAGACCACATCCAGATCTGTGGCAGATTAAACAAAGATCAAAACAGAAACTGAACTACTTAATAAACCATATAGATGCTTAGGTTTGACATCATGGAGACCCTGACTGGACCCCAACACATCATCATCATACTGTAAATGGGAGCTAGGGCTCTGTCTGTCTGTTTGTTTCTCTGTCTGTCCCACTAATGACATCATCAGTGATGTCATAAATTAATCAGTGATGTCATAAATCCCACTGATGACATCATCAGTGATGTCATAAATTCACTCACAAACACACAAAGTCACTGAGGGAGACTGAGGGAGAGGAGAGAGAAAGAGGGGGAGAGAGACTGGGGAGAGGGAGAGGAGGAGAGAGAGAGGGAGACATTGGGCACGCCAATAGGGCAGGCAAGGCCACACAGCAGCTGAGCTGCGGGCAAGGAGAGAGAGACTGAGGGAGAGAGAGGAGAAGGAGAGAGGAGGAGAAAGAGATGGGGGAGAGGGAGAGAGAGGAGAGAGAGAGGGGGAGAGGGAGGGAGAGAGAGATGGGAGAGAGACTGAGGGAGAGAGAGAGGGAGACATTGTGCACGCGCCAAGAGGTCAGGCAAGGCCACACAGCAGCCGAGCTGCGGGCAAGGCTGAGCAGCGGCCGAGCTGCGAATGCGACCTGCAGGGCCAGCTCGGCGAGCCCGAGCAGCAGGCGAGCCTAGGAATCGAGCGTGCGTGGTGATTATAGTTGTTATAAACATCATCCAAATTCAAGGTGCATTTATTCCATTTTATTTTTCTCTTCTATACCAACTAACCTGCACAACAACCACACACGCCAGTCTTTCATAAAAGGGCCAACATGGACCAATATCTGACCCATGTTCTGCTCTCAGTGTAGCTGTCATCAGTGTGTGCATGTTGTGCGCCCCCTGCAGGTGTGTGAGGAGAGTGCTGTGCAACCAGCGTCGCTCTCTGTGGATGCTGCTCATGCTTCTCACTGTCGTCTGCGTCGCCATTCAGATCCTGGGAGTCGTCCGCCAGGCCAGGTACACACACACACACACACACACACACACACACACACACACACACACACACACACACACACACACACACACACACACACACACACACACACACACACACACACACACACACACACACACACACACACACACACACGACTAGTATACAGCCATAACTAATGTGTAGGCGGGACCAACCTGGGGGTATGTGGAAAAGCAGAATCCTCGATTGGCTCCGAGAGGTTATTTGCAAATGAGCCGCGATCTGATTTGACTAAACCCAGCATGCTTGTCTGAGCTGGAGATGCTGATTGCCTGCAGTAACAACGCCACTAAATTCTCTAAATAGTTTAAATTCTGCTTATTTAACATGGCATAATGTAGAAAATGATTGTTCAAATAAATCTATATTCAACAACATCCAATTTATGTCCACCTTCGGTAGTTAAAAGCCATCTCAAAAGCTCTGAATAGCGTATGATGCACTAAACGTTAACGTAACGTTACATGCCCAAACAGTTTGAAATCTTCAGATATAACTTGTAAAACTACTATAGCAATCTCGCCAGTAAACATGAATGTCCACAGGTTGCATAAAATGTACGAATGGTTTGTTGAAATAAACATGAATAGTGTTTATTTGTTTATTTATTTGGATCCCCGTTAGTTGTTACCAAGGTAACATCTACTCTTCCTGGGGTCCACCTTAAAAACATAAAAGTATACACATGCTTTCACAGGTGAGTGCCCGGGCAGACACAGGTGAGTGCCCGGGCAGACACAGGTGAGTGCCCGGGCAGACACAGGTGAGTGCCCGGGCAGACACAGGTGAGTGCCCGGGCAGACACAGGTGAGTGCCCGGGCAGTGATGTTGTAACGTTAACGTTAGCCAGATGGAGTGAGATGGAGGGGCAACCGATTGTTAAGGCAGATCAAGAGGTAGTAACTTCATTACAGTAGCCTATGTCTGAATCAAATCAAAACAAGTCAAAACGATTGCAGAGAAAACTAACAAACAAATTCAAACTTTTGGAGGGAGAATCGGCAACCAAGCGCGCCAGCGTCCTCTCCACATCTTATTTATTTTCTTCTCTCTCAGTCACGGCTCTATATCTGTTCTTCACAATAAGAATCCTCTGGTTAGTTTGTGGGCCTCAGTCAGCAGTCAGCATGAATGTTTCAACACGCTCCATACGAGTGAACGTGATCAGCATGAAACGGTAAAATTGCAGATATCAAACGGAAACAAAACAAAACAAAACAAAAGAGAGAAATGCAACTAAAGCTACAAAATAGCCCACATCCTTTTAAAAATGTATTTTCCTGGTTCACTCGCACACATGCTCCACACAGAACAGAAAGGCCCTTTGAATGAGATAGCCCACCTGGGCACCAGGCACAGAAGGCATGGAGAGAGATACCCACAATGTCAACAGCCTCCTAGGCGGGAATCGAACCCAGGACCTTCTTGCTGTGAGGCGAGAGTGCGAGGCAGGAACACTATACTGCGCCATCGTGATTTTGTACTTTCTGAGTTATGAACTCAACTCTGAAAATATGGCATCTTTGAATTCTAATCAATTTAACTTTTTCACCTTCCAGAGAGAAGGAAGCACCCCACTTTTTAATATGTATTTATTTATTTATTTTTCATACATTTCAACTCATCAGTGTAACTGGTGTACCATTGAAATTTGTAAAATTTGTTTCAAGTTTTATAATAACTCCAGATAAATGTATTGTCCCATTGAACTTATTTAGTAATATAGGCTACATTATGTGACGTATCATGTTGACTGTGTGTGTGTGTGTGTGTGCGCGCGCGCGTGTGTTTGTGTAACTTGCTGTCTCCTCCCAGGAATGACAAACTGACAGGACTCATGAATCTGAGGTCGACTGCTGAAGACCAGCATCCACTGCTGCCTCTGCAGAATGTGTGGGAACACCTGCCCGCTCAGCCTCTAGTGGACAAGGAAGGGACTGCAGAACATCCTCATCAAAACCATGTGGGGAGAAGAGGGGAGAGATCTGAGGAACATCTGAAGCCCTCAGATCAGATCCTGTCCAGACATGTCCATAAACCCAGCAAGCTCATAGGTTCTCATATAGAGGCAAGACATGTTTCACCTGGAAAGCTAGTTCTACCCAAAGAGCCAACACTAAGAAACAAGCCCAGCCTAGCACTTCCTGGTTCTTTGGTCCTGCAAAAGGGGGTGCCATCTCACAGCAGCTCGGATGGCAGGAGACATACCATCCCACACTTCCACGGTAAAGATGTGACTTCAGCCATTGGCCAGAGGATCCTGAACACCCCCACTCCATCCAGCTCCTCCAGGGTTGACCTGAACAGCCTGGGTGACAGTGATGGCTGCCAGCCAAAGAACCACATCGTGTTCCTGAAGACACACAAAACAGCCAGCAGCACCATCCTCAACATCCTGTATCGCTATGGCGACAGCAGGAACCTGACCTTTGCCCTCCCACTGAACAAACACAGCCAGCTGTTTTACCCCTTCTTCTTCGCTGCCCACTTTGTGGAGGGCGTCAGCAGCAGGAGCGTGAGGCAGTTCCACCTCATGTGCAACCACATGAGGTTTAGAAAACCTGAGGTGAGCTTCATCATGTGCAACCACATGAGGTTTAGAAAACCTGAGGTGAGCTTCATTATGTGCAACCACATGAGGTTTAGAAAACCTGAGGTGAGCCATGTGCAACCACATGAGGTTTAGAAAACCTGAGGTGAGCTTCATCATGTGCAACCACATGAGGTTTAGAAAACCTGAGGTGAGCTTCATTATGTGCAACCACATGAGGTTTAGAAAACCTGAGGTGAGCTTCATTATGTGCAACCACATGAGGTTTAGAAAACCTGAGGTGAGCCATGTGCAACCACATGAGGTTTAGAAAACCTGAGGTGAGCTTCATCATGTGCAACCACATGAGGTTTAGAAAACCTGAGGTGAGCTTCATTTAAAAAAATGACTCAAATGGTTTGGTTTAACGGTTGCCTTGCCTGTTTAGAACTGCATACCTTATCTATCTGTAACACAGCTAAGCTACATCTTCTTTCTCCTTTTGGTTATTGCTATTTCATAATTGTTTACAATATGGCACTGTAAAACTTCTACTAATTGTTGACCCATTTCACATGATTTCATAATTCCCTTAACCTCTAAAATAGGGGTGTCAAACATAGTGGCCAGAACCGGCCCACTGAAGGGTCCAATCAGGCCCACAGGACAAGTGTGAAAATTGCACTGAGAAGTTCTTCAATGCAATTTTTCAAGCTCAGGATTTGACACGCATTGTTGTGAAGGCTAAGAGGTGCCAGGTTTCAGGAGCATGTTGCAAATTAAGTAGCCTATTCCTGTTTTCGGTATTCATCACTAAATGGTCAAATATTGTCATTACCCTTGAATATATAATATATATTGCCATAAATTTTAATGCAGTTACAGACAGTAGATTTGATATGATAGGCGTATGGTAGCTGAGATAACCTTGTGCGAAACCGCGTTCTTAAATTGTACCTGTAGGCCTAATTCTTTACACTGAAATAAACTGGAATATTTTGAGGTGTGTTTATGATGCATTCATTTTCGTTGTCTGGCCCAAATTGGGTCCCATGTGACCCGTGAACTAAAATGAGTTTGACTACCCTGTTCTAAAGTAACATGTTGAACAGCAGTTACATCCGGGGGTACGGTGGTGCAGTGGTTAAGTGCTGTCACCTCACAGCTAGAAGGTCCTGGGTTCAATTCCCACCTGGGACGCTGTGAACACTGAAGGAATGCGTGCCCGTCCGCATGTCCTCGAGTGCCCACCGCCCGGGTGGGGTCGTCAAAAGGGCCTTTCTGTGTGGAGTTTGCATGTTCTCCCCGTGCCCCCTGGGGGTTTCCTTCATATAGGAACCCCTTCACCAAAACATGCAATATCCTGGTCACTGAAGTGGTTCCTCCTCTGGTCGTTAGGGGCGCCTGTTCAGAGGGAGGGGAACTGGTTTGAATAGCGTGATCCTCCCACGTGCTATGTCCTACCGGTGAAGCTTCCCCTGTCAGGTGAAAAGAAGCGGCTGGCAACTGCCCATGTCTCGGAGGAAGCATGGAGCCAGTTTCGGCTCTCCCCAGATCGGCAGAGGGTGGAGTAGCAACCAGGATAAACAAATTAAAATTAGCATTAATGGGGGATAAAAATGGGATAAAAATCAAAACAAAAAAACAGCAGTTACATGAGCTAAAACCTTTCAGAAGTTCAGTCACAGTGAGGTAGAACTTGGTATTTTCTCCTAAACATAATTTCTTCCTTTGTTGTGTCCCAGGTGGCCAGAGTGATGCCTGCGGACACCTTCTATTTCTCCATCCTGAGGCATCCTGTGGCCATGATGGAGTCTATCTTCATCTACTATAAAAGCATCCCAGCCTTCGCCAAGGCTCGCAGCCTGGACGACTTCCTCGATAACGGCTGGCGAGGCTACAACTCATCGCTGACCAACAACCACTACGCTCACAACATCCTGGCCTTCGACTTTGGCTTCGACAACAACGTTTCGCTCCATGCTGAAGACCTGGAGGCGAGAGCCAGCACAGCTGTCGCAGCCATTGAACAGGACTTCCAGCTCATTCTCATCTCTGAATACTTTGACGAGTCTATGGTCTTGCTCAAGCACGCCCTCTGCTGGTCCCTGGAGGACGTGGTTTCCTTTAAGCTCAACAGTCGCAGTGAACGCACTCGTCACCCACTCCTGCCAAACACCGCAGACAAGATCAAGGCTTGGAACGCGTTAGACTGGAGGCTGTACCTGCACTTTAACGCCACCTTCTGGCAGAAAGTGGACACTCTGGTGGGGCAGGAGGAAATGAGGCGCCAAGTGTCTCGGCTGAAAGAACTCCGAGCCCAGCTAGCAAAGACCTGCCTGAAAGAGGGCGGGGCAGTAGACCCTTCCCAAATCAAAGATGCTGGGCTGAAGCCGTTCCAATATGGAGCAGCTGTCATCCAAGGATATAACTTAAACCCGGGCCTAGAGGGATCAACCAAAACAAAATGTCAGAATCTCATAACTCCAGAACTGCAGTACACAGATATGCTGTACTCCCAGCAGTTTCCAGAGCTAGCCGCTAAGCAAAGGAAAGCGACTAGGATGGTGGCTTTGCAGCGTCAGTCTGGCTCAAACCAAACGAGCATGATGAGACAGGTGTGGGCCAGGGAGAGCCAACACAGAACTGTCAGATACAAAGACCCAAACAGCAGGAACCAAAAGACCCCCCCCACAGGTGCCCTGTTAACACACACAGCAGCTCCAAACAAGTGAAACATGCCCTGACTGCTAACTGATCACTCAAGTATTGATGATTGATGGGGCTATTCACTTCTTATAGGTTCATACGGAGGTGTAATTTGTTCAGTCTATGCCCGTGTTGGAACATTTTCTTCATGTACATTCAGTGCATTCCTCTAGGTTGATTTTATGCCAAGAACATAACCACAGTGAAGCTAGAGCTGAATAGAGGGATGATCTCGAGGCATGGCTGCAGGCAAGACTAGAGCACCTATAGTCCAAATCAAGAACCAGGGGTCTCACCTATCAATATGTGCCTAGAATCCCTACTATGACTATTACTGACTTGTCCAGTGACTGTCTACTCAATCCAATCTGTGTTTCACAATCTAGTGTCATCTTACAAAAGGTATTCCACGTAAAATAAATAAAGTAAAAAAAAGTATCCCACGCAAAAATGATGAAAAAAATACACACCGGTTATAAAGTAAACAAGACAACTTAGGATAATAACTTAAGTCAATTTTGACCGTTGCTTATAGCACAAGCACCCACAATCTGCTGCAGGCAATTATGCCGCAGTCAATGCATAGGTTAATCGTTCTTTTAGTTAATGCTTAGTCGGGATTCTACGCACAGTTTGATAGATGAGAGAGGGGATAGAGACCAGTCCTATTCAAGACCAAAATATTGTAGGCAATAAACATTGTACTTTCCAAATGTAAAAAATAATTAAATAATGTAATGCTAGATATCTATTGATGTTACAGATCAACAGATATCTACATCTACTGATCTGCACAAGCTCTGTACTATGCCCTTCAACATACAAGTCATCAATACATACTGTAAGTGAATTGATTACTGGTTAGTCAGTCTCATCTGTAGCTTCCCGTGTCATTCTGAGTTCATATGAATTACAGATATTTATTTCTGATGGCTTGAGGAGGAATCCCCTCTTTGTCCTGTCTGCTCTGTCTTGTCTCTTTTATTTTTATTTTATTGCAAGGCAGAGTACAGTCCGCATTGGTACATATTTTTTTACAACAACATTGATAGTATGCGGCTTAGAATGTACAGTTATCTTTTCTCCCTTTTTTATAACACCAACACACAAAAACAAACTCAGAACAACACACACACACACACACACACACACACAGTGAAGGTGCTTGTAAAAAATAAAATAAAATAAAAATGATGCATGGAATCCTGCACAAGGGGTCTATGGGAGACCAGCCGGGCGAATCACCCGTCGCCACGGACCTCGTCAAGGTAGGCCAGAAACGGATCCCAAACAACTAGAAATCTCTTAAGTGAGTTGGTCCTCAGGAACCTGATGGTCTCTCCATCCATATAACAGAGATCATGTCCGCCAACCACAGTGTCAGAGACTGTTGCACAGCTGTAGGGAAGTCCAGAGAGGATTCCGAGCAGCCAAAGATGGCGAGTTCTGCCTCCGGCTGAAGGGTTATTTTGTAGCCTTAGGCCTTGGCCACACTGATCAGTCAGTGTGGCCAAGGCCTAAGAGTACTAGTCAAAACATTTGGCCCAGAATCCGGTCAGTGAAGGGCAGAACCAGAAAGCGTAAGACAGAGTGCCCTCGGATACATGACACCTGTCACACAGCGGTGAGACAGACGGGTAAATCTTGTGCAAATGATGGTTATTTATTTATTTATTTATTTAAGATCCCCATTAACCACTGCCTCAAGCAGCGATTATTCTTCCTGGGGTCTGAAATTACAATATAAAATTCAAGAAACAAAAAAAATTGATTGGTTAGAATAGTGAAGACGATGAGTGACTTTAAATTGGATCAGTTGGTGTCTACTATTAACTGAGCAGAGTTGTATCACAGACAGACTCCTATTCCATATAATGTCAGATAAGACAATGCCACGCTTCTCTGATCCTCTCAGTTATCAAACAAACATACACATCTAGAAATTAGAGGGCTTAGCAATACAAAGAAGAAAGCATGTTCATTTGGGAGCACTTCAAAGGTATGAATCCTGGATCCAACATAATGTCTGATTTGCAGGTATCTGAGCCAGTTCATGCCAGGCAACTCAAACTTCCTCTTCAGAAGATCAAAGGATGCAAAATGACCATCTATGTATAGGTCTTTAATGGAAACTAGCCCCTTCTCATTCCAGGCATGGTAGTTTCTGTCTGACCATGGAGGCAGAAAAGAGTGATTGAAACAAATTGGGTATGGACAGAAACATCTGGTAGACTCAGAACACTTTGGTTTAGAATTCTGACAAAACAAAACTTAATTTTACATTTCCTAAGGTCCCAGGGTTCTCTAACTTAGCAAATAGCATGGCTGGCAGTGAAGAGTTCCCAGTAGAGCTGGCCTCCATTTTCAGCCACAGGGGAGCCACGGGAGTTAGATTGCCAGGGGTCCCTTAAAGCCAAAACATTAGAGCCCTAACATTAGCAGCCCAGTAGTAGTGCCTAAACGCTGGTAAGGCCAGCCCTCCTTCAGACTTAGTTTTTTGCAAATTAATTTTTGAAATTCTATGGTTCCAGATGTAAGACAGAATTATGGAGTCCAGTTTTTTTTAAGCCGATGTAAGAAAGATGGGGAGGTTTTGACACAGATAGAGGAACCTGGAAAGTGAAACCATCTTAATTGAGTTTATGCGACCATTCATGGACAGGGGCAGGATTTTCAAGTTTTCTATACACTGTTTAAGTCTTAAAACAAAATCACCAAAATTCAACTCAAATATTAGTTTCGGATCTCTGGGTATGGTCAAGCCAAGATAGGCGGTCCTTTGCCAATATGAATGGGAGATTTTCCAGAAAGCCGGGAGTGAAGACATCAGAGAGAGGCATAAAGCCACTCTTTGGAGATGACTACGGTAGTTCTAGGAGAGGGGGGATCGATTTTTCTGAATTTTGTAGGTATAATATTACATTGTCGACATACAAACTGATACGCGTTTCAATACCACCGACCGAGCGAAGTACTGGAAATCAGCAAGTACAATGTTTTCAAGTAAATAGGCGTAAACAATGTGCTGGGGGTAAAGAGAACATCATGTTGGTGGAAAGGACCTGCAAACCACCCCCCCCCCCCACACACACACATGCATAAACACATAGAAAAACAGATATTGGGTGGCACGGTGGTGTCCCAGGTTCGATTCCCACCTGGGACATTGTGAGCGCTGAAGGAATGCGTGCCCGTCCGCATGTCCTCGAGTGTCACCACTCGGGTGGGGTCGTCAAAAGGGCCTTTCTGTGTGGAGTTTGCATGTTCTCCCCGTGGCCCCTGAGGGTTTCCTTCATATAGGAACCCCTCACCAAAACATGCAATATCCTGGTTGCTGATGTGGTTCCTCCTCTGGTCGTTAGGGGCGCCTGTTCAGAGGGAGGGGAACTCGTTGGAATTGCGTGATCCTCCCACGTGCTATGTCCTACCGGTGAAGCTTCCTCTGTCAGGTGAAAAGAAGCGGCTGGCTAACTGCCCGTGTCTCGGAGGAAGCATGGAGCCAGTTTCAGCTCTCCCCAGATCGGCAGAGGGTGGAGCAGCAACCAGGATAAATAAATTAAAATTAGCATTTTTAGGTGGCCATGATGGAAGGAAGGCCTGTGTGGGAATGTAGCCAGGGCACCGGGGTTACAGCCCCAGGGTCACCGGGGTCACCCCCCCCAGGGGTTACCAGGGGAGTGTGAAAATGTTTGAGAACCTCTGGTGTCAGAATAGAGGCACAAATTGTTAAGGTTTCGCTGACGTCACGTGAGCAAGGGGGGCAGGAAGGAACCCGGAACTGGGGGTAACCCCCACGGGTCAAAACAAGGAGCCGGGGGTAACCCCCGCGAGTCAAAACAAGGAGTGCAAACGTGAATTCTGTAAATAAACAAGTATATCAATGACACGGACGTGGTGTGAGCTTCTGTTTTTAGCCCGAATATTACAAAAGACCCCACCGATTCTAAAGTCATGTTATAGCAGTCGGGCGCACTTACTGTAGTGACAAGCAAGACAACAGAGTAAAGATGTTTTTGATTTGAGTTTGGCGTTAGTGGGCGTAACCCATAGGATCGTACCGCCAGCGCTGCGTAGCAACAACACTGGAAGTTAGTCCAGCGTGTCCATCTCCTCTCAACACATTTTCTTTGGAAAACATTTTCCAGTGAAGAAATGAATGGTCTGAATGAGGCAGTAATATACTCCAGCCACTAGATGGAACTCTTGTCAATGTTCTGGTAGCCTTGTTGCAGTCATAAACCAGGCTCAAGTAAGGCCTCCTTGTGTTTGCCAGGCAATGCAAAGCCAGCAGTAATAACAGATCCAATGAACACTATTTTCTGCCCAGGATTCCAAACACTAATATCGGATTGAACACTGTTTATTATTTAGACAAGGTGGCAAAAGACAGACAGGATTTGAGCAGGGGACTGAAATCCAGCAGGGGAGTTTGAGATCGAGTGGCCTTTTATAGGTGGTAATTTTCTTTGCATTCATTTTAACACTAATACCGTCCGTTTTTTGTGGTATAAAGAGAATCTGATGATGCTGAAGACCTGCAAGACACTTAGGATGTCATGCTGACACCTGCCTCCTTGGTTTGAATAGGCACGTCATCGCTAAGTCACAGTATACTACTGCCCATGGGCGTAGGTTTGGGTAGGGACGCTAGGGACGTGTCCCTACAATTATTATTTTATTTTTTTGCAAGGCGGACGTTTTTGGACTTCAATATTCCACTAACTAACCAACTAGGTTAGACCACCCAAATCTGTGTTTTTATTGAATATGAAAAATATAAATGTTGGTATAATAAACTTTGATTACCAGTATATATCCTTTTCATCAAAATGAGTAGCTATAATTGGGAGTGATGGTGTTACAGTTAGGCTACTGGTGGAGGTGCACGGTCACAATCTGGCCCTCTGGTAGCGAGGACATTTCTGTGGGACTCTCTATCATCCCTGCCTTAGTTTGACAGCTTTGCAGACATCTCAATCTCTCCCTTTTCGTAAGACACCTGTTGACACTTGTCTGATAAAACAGCCTTAAACCTACTGATCACAGGGCATCTAACCACAGTATCTGAACCAGCTATACTGGGCAAATATAATTAGGGCCCGTCAGGCTGATGGGCCCTAATTATATTTGTAATCAAATCTAATATGTAATTAGAGATTACAGCAATAGCGATGTATGACTAATGTGATTATTACCGTAGGTCAACTTAAAGGATTTTGGTTTGTGCAAAGGTGACCCCACTTCCAGTCTTTGGCAAATGCCCCAAGATAATTTTTCTGAGCTACGGTGGTAAGCAAAACATTGTCAAAGTGAAGTTGACCCTTAAACCTGTGTATATGACATGTTATTACTTCATAATAGACAGACAATTTTGTCATAATTACCATAAAAAGATAAGAAGGGGCTAGCCCGTTTAGTGCTTTAAAAACAATCAGCAGCAGTTTGAAATCAATGCGTTGATGGACGGTGGGAGCCAGTGGAGAGAGGCCAGGACAGGTGTGATATGGTCTCGCTTTTCGGTGTTAGTGAGAAGACGGGCAGCTGCATTTTGGACCATCTGAAGACGACGGAGCAGCGACTGGACAAGGCCAAGTCAAGTCAAGTCTATTTGTATAGCACATTTCATACACAGAGGCAATTCAAAGTGCTTCACATAAAATGGTTGACAGGAAAATAAAAGAATAAAAGAAGAGAATAAAATGGACATTTAAAAGCATCACAACAAAACTTTAAAAAAGGGTATAAAAAGTGCATTAAGCAACAGGCGCAGCAGTTGCAAAAAGAGCTAAAAACTTATAGAGGACTCAATGGGTTTGCATAATAGACTATATAAGAAACATGACTACACAACATAAAGTGCGTTGCAGTAGTCTAAAGGATTGGTGATAAAAGCGTGGATCAAACTCTCCAGGTCCATTTGAGTGAGATATGGTTTTGTCTTGGCTAAAAGTCTCAGTTGAAAGAAGCTAGTTTTCACCACGGAGCTTATCTGTTTATCTCATTTAAAAGCACTGTCGAAGATCACACCTAGGTTTCTGACGGAGGAACGCATGTTTGGGCCCAGAGGGCCTAGGGGGCGTCAGCAACTGGGGAGCGTTGCCAAATAAAATAATCTCGGTTTTTGACTCGTTTAGGTTAAGAACGTTGACGCTCATCCAGGTCTTGATCTCGGCTAAGATCAATCAAAGAGTGGGTGTAGTGCAGTCTTACCTTTGTTGGCCTTTAGGGGGAGGTAGAGCTGAACATCGTCTGGAACAACAGTGGAAGGCCATGTTATGCTTCCCTCGAAATCCCCTCAAGGCGCTCCTGAGAAATCGCATTCATGAAAATGGGATGAAAGTTGAGGTCACAGTGACTGATATGATGAAGTTGAGGTCACAGTGACTGATATGATGAAGTTGAGGTCACAGTGACTGATATGATGAAGTTGAGGTCACAGTGACTGATATGATGGAAGTTGAGGTCACAGTGACTGATATGATGGAAGTTGAGGTCACAGTGACTGATATGATGAAGTTGAGGTCACAGTAACTGATATGATGAAGTTGAGGTCACAGTGACTGATATGATGAAGTTGAGGTCACAGTGACTGATATGATGAAGTTGAGGTCACAGTGACTGATATGATGAAGTTGAGGTCACAGTGACTGATATGATGAAGTTGAGGTCACAGTGACTGATATGATGAAGTTGAGGTCACAGTGACTGATATGATGGAAGTTGAGGTCACAGTGACTGATATGATGAAGTTGAGGTCACAGTGACTGATATGATGAAGTTGAGGTCACAGTAACTGATATGATGAAGTTGAGGTCACAGTGACTGATATGATGAAGTTGAGGTCACAGTGACTGATATGATGAAGTTGAGGTCACAGTGACTGATATGATGGAAGTTGAGGTCACAGTGACTGATATGATGAAGTTGAGGTCACAGTGACTGATATGATGAAGTTGAGGTCACAGTGACTGATATGATGAAGTTGAGGTCACAGTAACTGATATGATGAAGTTGAGGTCACAGTGACTGATATGATGAAGTTGAGGTCACAGTGACTGATATGATGAAGTTGAGGTCACAGTGACTGATATGATGAAGTTGAGGTCACAGTGACTGATATGATGAAGTTGAGGTCACAGTGACTGATATGATGAAGTTGAGGTCTCAGTGACTGATATGATGAAGTTGAGGTCACAGTGACTGATATGATGGAAGTTGAGGTCACAGTGACTGATATGATGGAAGTTGAGGTCACAGTGACTGATATGATGAAGTTGAGGTCACAGTGACTGATATGATGGAAGTTGAGGTCACAGTGACTGATATGATGAAGTTGAGGTCACAGTGACTGATATGATGAAGTTGAGGTCACAGTGACTGATATGATGGAAGTTGAGGTCTCAGTGACTGATATGATGAAGTTGAGGTCACAGTGACTGATATGATGAAGTTGAGGTCACAGTGACTGATATGATGAAGTTGAGGTCACAGTGACTGATATGATGAAGTTGAGGTCACAGTGACTGATATGATGAAGTTGAGGTCACAGTGACTGATATGATGAAGTTGAGGTCACAGTGACTGATATGATGGAAGTTGAGGTCACAGTGACTGATATGATGGAAGTTGAGGTCACAGTGACTGATATGATGAAGTTGAGGTCACAGTGACTGATATGATGAAGTTGAGGTCACAGTGACTGATATGATGAAGTTGAGGTCACAGTAACTGATATGATGAAGTTGAGGTCACAGTGACTGATATGATGGAAGTTGAGGTCACAGTGACTGATATGATGGAAGTTGAGGTCACAGTGACTGATATGATGAAGTTGAGGTCACAGTGACTGATATGATGGAAGTTGAGGTCACAGTGACTGATATGATGAAGTTGAGGTCACAGTGACTGATATGATGAAGTTGAGGTCACAGTAACTGATATGATGAAGTTGAGGTCACAGTGACTGATATGATGAAGTTGAGGTCACAGTGACTGATATGATGAAGTTGAGGTCACAGTGACTGATATGATGAAGTTGAGGTCACAGTGACTGATATGATGGAAGTTGAGGTCACAGTGACTGATATGATGGAAGTTGAGGTCACAGTGACTGATATGATGAAGTTGAGGTCACAGTGACTGATATGATGAAGTTGAGGTCACAGTGACTGATATGATGAAGTTGAGGTCACAGTGACTGATATGATGGAAGTTGAGGTCACAGTGACTGATATGATGGAAGTTGAGGTCACAGTGACTGATATGATGAAGTTGAGGTCACAGTGACTGATATGATGAAGTAGAGGTCACAGTGACTGATATGATGAAGTTGAGGTCACAGTGACTGATATGATGGAAGTTGAGGTCACAGTGACTGATATGATGAAGTTGAGGTCACAGTAACTGATATGATGAAGTTGAGGTCACAGTGACTGATATGATGGAAGTTGAGGTCACAGTGACTGATATGATGAAGTTGAGGTCACAGTGACTGATATGATGAAGTTGAGGTCACAGTGACTGATATGACCACATCCAAAAAGTCTGAAAAATAAAATCCTATATTATAAAAAGGGAGCAAGTGCGCAATGTCTGTTTCAATTTCTGTGCCCACCACAGCTATGCCGTTTTACGTGCGATCAGGCCGAAACTTTCAGAAGGGGGTAAAGAGCACCCGTGCGGGTGACCTGATGGAGCCAGATTTTTAATTAGGTGATTGCCCTAATGACCTAATGATGTGATGTCATCAGTGATGATGTCATCAGTGATGATGTCATCAGTGATGTCATACTTCTGTGGTGTTTCACAGCAGTTGGCATCCTTTATGTTGCATTACCGCCTCTTCCTGGCTGAGGCTTTATAAGTTAAGTGATGATGTCATCAGTGATGATGCCATCAGTGATAATGTCATCAGTGATGTCATAGAGCAGGCGAGGCCGCGTAGCGGGCGAGCTGCGCATGTGACGCGCACTGGGCAAGCTGCAGGGTGGGCGAGGCCATCAGCCTGCGCAGCGGGCGAGCCTAGGAAATGAGATTTGTAGTGATTTAAAGTCACCACCTCACACAACTGAAAGTAGAAGGCTGACTCCTCCTACCTCAGAGCAGAGCTCAGGCACCTGTGGGGGGATCAGACTGCCCTCGTCCATGTTCCCTGGAACCATGGGCAGAGGCTGGGAGGCTTCTTCATCAGCTGAGACTTTCATGTGAGAGATAAAGAAAAATAAGAGGAAACAAAGAAAGAAAGAAAAAGATACTTAACCATAGGAATGGAGTGGCATTCATGAACATGAAGTGACTACAGCAATCTCACAGGTGTTGGCTAGCTTTTGAAAAAAAAAAAATCAGAAAATACAATGTAGTTGTGGAGATATACTCCATTCAGTTCGGGCATGTCATTTTCAGCAGGTGAGCTGAAAAATAGGCTTAGGCATTAACAGGTTAAGTATACTCTATCATTTCTGTCCAACAATGCCAAAATGAATTTATATTGTTCATTTAAAGTAATTGATAAATTCAGTTCATAGGCCAATACTTGTCAGTTTAGTGAAAGAAGATTTTTTTTTTTTATTGGTGCATACCGTGCATATGAAATTTAAGTCAGCCATTGCTGTCAGTTTTAGTTTAGTTTATTTATTCGCACAGTAAAAAACAAGACAATAAAATATACACAGCAACGAAAACTGTTCCAATACAAAGGTACACTGTGCAGGGAGAGGTAAAAAAGCCCAGGGGGCGTATAGGGAACCTCCGCCTAAATAAACAAAATATAAATTACATATAGTAGTCAAGGAAGTATAGGTAGGATGTGACTAATGTATGTGTGTGTGTGTGTGTGTGTGTGTGTGTGTGTGTGTGTGTGTGTGTGTGTGTGTGTGTGTGTGTGTGTGCGTGCGTGCGTGCGTGTGTGTGCGTGCGTGCGTGCGGGAGAGAGTGTATAGTAAAAGCTTGAGAGTACAGATTAAAATACAAAACACTGATTACAGAAGATACATTATAATACAGGAGTTTACAATGTGATTATCAAATGTTCCTTCAAACTTTTTTTGTAATTTTTTAGAGAAGACATATTTGCCAGATGGATGAAATTATTTCATAGTTGCACACCTGGACCTCTGGATGTAAGAAATTTGGGAAGATGAGAAGTTTGACGAGTAGAGTATGCGTGGGTTAAGGATTTTTTTTATAAAGTAGGTCTTGAATTGTACAGGAATATTTCCTTCAGTAGAATGGATTTTATAAATAAAAAGACATATTTGAAAAGTATTTATAGTCAGTCACTTACATGTTTATAGGTCAGTACTCCTCTAGGTTCAGGGCGAAAGGTGGCGGCCTCTTTATTTTGGCGATGTAAGGACTTGCGAGGAGGCAGCACTTTTGTCACAGCAGCCTTTGACCTGCCACAATGAAAAGCAGTGTTACAGTGACATCAAGGAAGACACTACTTTGTTTTTTACGTTAAATGTATATACTGAAAAGACCAACTGAAAAAAGTTGAATGTGGTGGGACAGAACACACAGTAGTTGCCCAACAAAACAAAATGCATTTAACATCTAATTCTGTAATTGTGTGACATTCTTTTTGAAAACAAAACAAACTAAAAGCTAATATTTTTACAGAATTTTGTTGTCGATATGTGTTGATTGTCAATACGTGAGTCATGTCTTATCCTTCTTTCTTTAATTCAACTCTATTCTATTTATTTGTCCACAATGTGGAAATTTGTCTTCGGCTTCACAGGTTTGCTTGTGTACAGAGAGGAATACATTACATTTCAACATGCGAGACAAATACATTACATTTCAACAAACAAACACCAGGGTACACAGTACAGAACACAGGGATTGACAGGATGGAAACATAATACAACATGGAACAGGGACACACATACAGGCAGTGATAACGGACATGGTTCTTGTGTGGATGGGGTTTATGAATTTAGCAGGTTTATTGCATTTGGTATGAAGGATTTTTTGTAGATGTTTTTGGTTGCAGCGGGGACTCTGTAGCGTCTTCCTGAGGGCAGTTTTGTGAACTCTGAGAAGAGGGGATGTGCTGGGTCAGACACAATTTGTCTGGCTTTCCGTTTCGCTCGTTTTTTATATATGGATCCCAGTTGCTCCTGGTCCTTTCCAATCATTTTACTCGCCATGTTTGTTATTCGTGACAGTCTGTTTCGGTTGTTTAGGATCCTTGCTTGACATCCAGAAAACCTCCGTTCATCCGTTGTGTATTTTTAAGCTGCTAATATTTGCACTGTGTGCGTTTGTTAGTAATGTTAGATGGACGTTTACAATGGTGGCCGTGTTGCATGTCGATGGCATGATTTGATCAATATATTGATATTAGTGCGATATTATATAATCTCCAGTGGCGGCTGGTGACTCATCTTGCTGACAATCTTATAATCCTTCCCTCTCAGACGATATGATAGGCATCTCGATAAATGGTCAGCAATACAATAAAAAAGTTGTAATGATTTGATACAGAACAATATAGCACTAATTCAATATGATTCAATCAATCTCAAGATACGGTACAATTCAGTTTAATTCAATTCAATGTATTATGTTGTGACATGCATCGTATTTATTTTTATTTTTTTGGTGGGGGGCATGCTTTTGGCGGCGGGTTCCGGGCATGGCTGAGAACATGCAAACTCCGAACAGAAAAGCCCTTTTGACGAGCCCACCTGGTCAGTAGACAGTGAGGACATGATAGTGATGGGGACACACCCTCAGCGTCCCAGGTGGGAATCGAACCTAGGACCTTCTTGCTGTGAGGCGACAGCGCTACCACTGCTCCACCGTGCCCCCCTGACATGCATATTCCTACTAGAATGGCTTATTGCAGTTCTGCAGTTGTTGTCATTTAATTATAATACTTTTTTTTACGGTCATAGCCTACTCAGAATTTAATTCTACATTATCCTCTTATTCTGAAGCAAACTAAACTAAGAAAGAACTCGGAGCTAAGTCTGTTTCTTGCCAAGTCCTGCTAAAACACTGAGTGGCTTTAGCTTGAAATGATGTTACAGTAATTATAAATATACAAACACCCAGGACAGTAGGCCTACCTGTTCATTACAGTAGGATAGCCCCATGCAAAGAAACATAAAAAAAATGCAGGCCATCCAATATGATGAAGAATTGAGTTTAAGTTGAGTTGCAAAACAACAGCCTAGCCTACCTTGCCATTTAAAAAAAGATCAGCACAGACAATAGAATGCTCTCTAATTATAATACATTTATTTGCCTAGATTTAGCTAACACAATGCTGTTTTCATAAGTATTGAGATAGCTGTATGAGTCTATCAATCTCAGATATGGTACAATTCAGTTTAATTAAATTCAATGTATTACGATGTGCCAATATGGCTCAATGCAGCTCATTGGTCATATTGCTGATGTGGTGAAATACTGTGACAGTCTGAAATCACTAACCTCCTTGAGCAGCTAGCCTACAGTATTATTCTGAATCTATATGCTTATTAGACATCCACTGGACAGACTAGCTGCTAGCTGACAAAAGACTGTTGTTTTGATCATTATTGAGATAGCTGCTAGCTTCTGGCTGTTACCAAGTTGGCTGCCAGCTTGCCAAGATGGTCTAGCTATTAGACAGCACACCAAGATTTTCAATAACACATTTTAGCTAACTTAAATTCCATGCAGGGTAATGTTTTTCCCAGAAACTGGGTTAGTAAATGCTAACATGCTAACGTTAGCATTGCGGTAGCGTTAGCATGCTAACAGGCCTTTGTCTGCTGCAGTTGAAACAAACCATTGTCTAACACATGATTTGATCGTCAATATATTGATATTAATGTGATACAATATCATCTGTAGTCGTACAACATGGTAAACACACTGATAAGTGGCTGGTAGGATGGTTAAATATTTTACCAGTCACATGGCAGGGCTCATGGATATCCGGAAATGGCCGGAAATGGCAGAAAGACAGGAAGAGAGAACGTCTTCTTCTCTTGAGTTTTATGGCGGTTGGCAAACAGTTTTTGGTGCATTACCGCCACCTCTGGACGATGTCAACTTCTGCAAATGTATTTCAAAATGACTATATTTTAGCTATTTGAATCACAGCTAGCCATATTTGAACCATATTCATAGATTTCAACAGGTTCCAATGAATCTATATCTAATCAAAATGACTATATTTTAACTATTTGAATCACAGCTAGCCATATTTAATCCATATTCATATTTTTTTTAACTGATTCAGTTTAATTAATCTCAGAATAAACAGATTTATGCAGATTCTAAGGATTTTGAATAAATAGCCTACATTTTATGATTATGATTATTTACATAAAATCTAACAGATTCAACCATTAATAATTAAGTAGCCTACACCATGATTCATTTCTGTGAGTGTAGAAAAGGTCCCGGATTTCCATATACCCACTTAAAAATGCACAAGGATAGTAACAACATAGTTTTAGACAGAACTTTCACTTTTCCATTCATAAAATTCGCCCTATGTAATCTGTCTGTGTTACAAAGCGCTGACTTTTGGCCATAGGGGCTTGATCGAGCTAACATTAATGTGGAGATACAGTATGAAACTAAAACAAACTCAAAGTACACTCTTTCAGTGTTTTCGTTAGCCTGCTAGCCCTGAAGCTACTGCCGCAGATGACACTAATCACGCTAACGTTACAGAACGGGAGCCTGATGAGTGTGATGAGGCAGCTATCTAATGTTTACCTGTCTGATGTGATGTAGCTAGTTTACCTGTCTGATGTTAGTGTTACCTACCTAACAGAAGAGGAGAGGAGCCATGTCGTATCTGGTAAGTTATAAGCTATATAAACGTTACTGTAACAGCAGGGGATTGTTTTGAATATTGAATTCTATCATAACTCAACTAGCTAACTTCACAAATGTTTGGTTTGCTTGATAAATTAATGTGGGAGGACGCTGCTACTGTTGTGTGTGTGTGTGTGTGTGTGTGTGTGTGTGTGTTTGTGTGTGTGCGCACAGTAATCAACAGAATGCAATCATTTAAGCTGATACAGTACATATCCTAAGTTTGCCAATGGTTTTGGAAGATAAGTGGACAATGAACACACTGCTTAAAGTGTGTAATTGTGTTTGTGAAGATGTGGAGCACTTTCTGTGTCCTCACTGTTAAGTTCATCATATTCTGTTGAGCGTTTGTGACAGAACTGCAGAAATGCTCGTTATAAAACTGATTCAACCTACAAAACCTATTCAACTTCCCATTAGTTTGCACTCAATTGCGAGCTGTTAAACCTGTGCTCCAGGGAGGGTCTGTATTCATAACATCTAAGGCTATTATGTATGTAGCTCCTAACTGGCTGAGTTAGATGTGATTAACAGTAAACAGTAGAAAATCAGTCCAAAGTCCAGCTGTAAATGTCACTGGCTGTTAAAGTCTTGCGTTGCTCATAATAAATGTACATTTAGGATAACACATAAGCAGTCTTTCAGAATGCTCTCAATGATGTGTGGATGCATACTGTATTAACGAGTTACTGTATTAACGAGTTACTGTATTAATGAGTTAATGAGTGTGCTGGTCATGTGGGGTCACTTTGGGGCGGCTGTTGTTCCAGGACGGGTGTCGCGGGACGGATGCCGCTGTGTATGTGGGAGGGGGGAAATCACAGTACACCCACTAGAATAAACTAGACCAGTGGTTCTCACATGTTTTCACATGAAGGACCCCTAAACTGACAAATATTAGACCACGGACCCCCATTCCATAGGATTTTGTCCCACGCTCCCCCATATGATAATAAGATTGATGCTTTTAGATGTTTTATTACAGAAAGTGTATAAAACCCATGACCACAATAGTCATTGTGTTACTTATGAATGGAATTATCGCGAAAATAAATTACCCCCCTTTTGGCTGGGGACCCCCTGGAACCCCCTCAAGGACCCCTGGCGGTCCCCGGACCCCCATTTGAGAACCACTGAACTAGACTACACCACTGGTCATTGCCCTATGTCAAGCGGCTGGCTGCTCGCACCGACGGAGAGCTAGCACAGCTAGCACAGCCTGTATACTTAGTGATTCCTCCATGGCTCGGGTGCATGTCCAGAAGAGCCCAGGCAAAATGTGCACTGTGGAAGCCATCCTAACCCTAACCCCTAACCCCTAACCTGAGAGGCAGAGGCACAATCCTCCAAATGAAACTGGGACAAGCAAAGCCTGAGGGGAGCTTGTCTTCCTGGAGTTGGGAAAAAGTTCCTGCTCTAACCCCATACGCTTGTTGGATTGTATCCACAACCCAATGAGAGAGCCCAGTCTCCAAGACTGGTTTCTCAAGGCAGCTTGGTCTGTAACAGATGGAGTCTGTCGCCCTGTGGGCACATGTCCATTGTCGGCTCCAGGTATTTTTCAGTGAGGTAGCTTAGTAGTTGCTATATATATGATTGCACCGGGTTGCTTGTCAATTTTCAAAAGAAATAAATGCGGCCTAGGCTACAATGAGCTGTACAATTGTACAGCAAAAATGTCATCATCAGTGTCTGTATGAGTAGCACCACTAATGGTCACAGAATGTGAAACATCAACTCCAGACTGCTGAATAAATTCCATCTTAGCTTATCTCAATCCAAAAACGTGGAAAACTGATATATAACAGTCAGAACACTGATCAAACATTAACATAGGATGGCATTCACACGTAATGGGCTCCTGGCTAGCTTGCCAAAGAATGTAACAAGTGCAATATGCTAACACTTGACTAGTATATGAAATGGCTGAATGATTAAATTCAGAGAGCTAATAGTTTTCACAGAACATAGGTTCGTCTCAGTGTGCGTAAATGGCAAAAATGTTAGGACACAAGTGGTAGAGTGCACATGAAAAGTTTGTATTGAAAAAAAGAAATTAAAGAAAGTAACAAATACAACTTATATTAACCTAGTCCTCCCACTCTGTGGTTTAGGTTAGCTTGCCATCATAGAGTCCAAGAAATCCAAGCGTGGAAGCGTGAAAGAATCCTGTCCTGGTTGAGGTCCTGGGTCATGGACCGGACCATCTGACCAGGAACACAAAAACCTGACCTGACAAGTTTTGTAGTCAGTGTCAGCAACAAAGTATTCCAGAGCAACACTGCCAGCAAGTCACACACACACACACACACACACACACACACACACACACACACACACACACACACACACACACACACACACACACACACACACACACACACACACACACACACACACACACACACACACACACACACACACACACACGTTTTCAGAATGTTGACACTATTGTACCGCTGTTTATAGTGTTTATTATAATGTTTATTAGTGTAATTTTCTACAAATGCACTCTTCACAATTTAGTCTAACTTGTATTTTCAAACCACTATTTCAAGAGACTCATGCAAATGCTGTGCAATGCTCAGTGTCAAATCTGTTTGCAGATCACAGTGTGTGTGTGTGTGTGTGTGTGTGTGTGTGTGTGTGTGTGTGTGTGTGTGTGTGTGTGTGTGTGTGTCACTTTTGCATTTGTCTACAAATGATTTTGACGCTCTTGTACTACAGAGTCTATGAATTAGATCCACAAAAGTGATCAGCCAATCAGGGGGATCGCTTGCTATGGGATGTCCCGCCTGGCAGCCCAGCTAGCTTGTTAGGTTATCGCAGCCTATTTGTTTGGTTATAGGGATCCTTTCTGTTCTGTCTTTGTCAAATGTCTGTCCCAAAACTAACTGCCTGAGGGATTACTGCAATGAAGGACTCACGCACCCAAACAGACTGAGCGGGTCGCGAGACGCAGTCGCATCACCTGGGCTTTACAAGACAACTGACCAGGTGAGTCGCATCACGATAAAAAAAAACATTGGTAACTGAACATGTTGGACTAGCATATATAAGCTTAAAAAAAAAAATGCGACCATTCATGGACAGGGGCAGTATTTTCAAGTTTTCTATACACTGTTTAAGTCTCAAAACAAAATCACCAAAATTCAACTCAAATATTAGTTTCGGATCTCTGGGTATGGTCAAGCCAAGATAGGTGAGGCGGTCCTTTGCCAATTTGAATGGGAGATTTTCCAGAAAGCCAGGAGTGAAGACATCAGAGAGAGGCATAAAGCCACTCTTTGGAGATGACTAGTTCTAGGAGAGGGGGGATCGATTTTTCTGAATTATGTAGGTATAATATTACATTGTCGACATACAAACTGATACGCGTTTCAATACCACCGACCGAGCGAAGTAGTGGAAATCTGGTTGACTTGTCACCATTGGTTATAACTGAGCATGTTGGACTAGCATATATAAGCTTAAAAAAAAAAAAAAAAACACGATTTCAGACGGCAGCCCGTCTTTATTGTCACACGAACACTACAACACATGCATGCGGCCACAACACACTCATGCTGATGGTGGCTGGTGAAATATGTCCTCTGCATTTGACCCATCCAGGCTTGTCCTTTCCTCCAGGGGGCAGGCCAGGAGCAGTGGTCGCCATTTCTTTCCAGCGCCCGGGGACCTTCATTGGACCATCATTGGACCAACTTCAGATGTTGTCGTCACTGGTCGGATGACGATCTTCTGCATGTTTTTAGTGGGGGGTTATGTACGGAGGAACCCCCTGGGGGGTACGGGGAGAACATGCAAACTCCACACAGAAAGGCCCTTTCGACGAGATAGCCCACCTGGGCAGTAGGCACTGAAGATATGGGGGGGTCACAACTCCAGCGCCCACAGCGTCCCAGGTGGGAATCGAACCCAGGACCTTCGAGCTGTGAGGCGACACTGGGCTATACAAGACAACTGACCAGGTGAGGTAATGTCTCTCATTTGATAGCAGCCTGTTTGTTCTTATTACATGTTATGGAGTCACTGGTGCTAGTTCACCCTAGGCATGAGCCTTGTTATTGTTATTGATTAAACTGTCCTGACCCTAACAGCCTAGTTCACTACACCCGCAACTGTCACCGAGCTGCAGCCGTTTATGTCCTAACAATCACATTACATTGGTCGCGGGATAGACTGAAATGCCTCCAGCCAGAACGTCATTCCCTCAGTCTCCCCTCGTCCTTCGCCGGCCATGTGACTGTGTGACTCAGTCCAACTGCACTTGTGGCTTATGTCCACTAGATGTCACCACACGAGTAACAAAAAACATTTCATACCCAACAAATAGAATGTTCCAAATAGATAAAATCAGTGAAATTGTCTTTATTGCCTTATACAATTCTCATTTTACATTATGACCTTTATCAGGTGATTCCACTTCTCCAATATGATATAATTGTCTTGAATGTTGAAATCACTGTTCTCTGCTAGTTGCTTCTAAACTGTAAAACAAATTCCATCAATGAGTTTATAAAAAAAAAAGTGTTCCTAATCTAATCTAATCAGACATCACTGAGAGCTCCCTTGGGGAAAGTATGGCAAGAGTATAGCAGACAGCCATGTGACTGGAGGTCAAAGGTCAACACTGGGGTCTGTGGTTCATTCCAATATACAATGTGTCCTTTAACACACTCAAGGCAAAACAGTGGGATATCAAACTGTGCTCGTGGGGCAGGAATGACCCCCAAAACAGGCATGTGACAGTCTCATGTAACTCAGTGAACAGTGGCACCAAGCAGGGATATCAATGCTTAAGTGAGGTTTGGCCTTTAAGCCACATTCATTCACAGTGTCAAAGTTTTCCAGGGTAGATTGAGGCAAAAGCACATAGTTTGGGTAATATGTGACTTTTCAGAGGCCATGCAAGCTGTGTAGAGGTTAACTATGGTTAGCTATGTTAGCTAACTATGGTTAGCTAGGTTAGCTATGTAGAGGTTAAGTGTCAAACCTGTCAACATGCAGAGATGTGTAAGTGTTCCTTCACAGAGGTTCTCAAATATTTTTCAGCCAAGGACCCCTTACAAGATAGAAAATATACCGGGGACCCCCTTATTCTGATTTGTGATTTTGGGCTAAGCTTAATTGTTTCCACGGTAACGTGCTTTGAAATTGATAGGTTTGTTAGATTAGAATGTAATCCATGAACCATTTTAGATTTCAAGCATAAAATATTTCCGTTGAACTAATATGAAGCTTTTGTAAAAAAAAAAAAAAAGTTTTTATTTAGATTTTTCTGAAAACTTTTCGCGGACCCCCTGGCAAAGTGGCACGGACCCCTGGGGGTCCCCGGAACCCCATTTGAGAACCACTGCCTTAACATGTCTACTCTTCTTTATAAAAGGCCACTTTTAGAAACTCTGCATGAATGGAGTAGGAATAGAGCCACTGTGAACACTGTCATATGTGAGAAGAATTATTACTATTCAATCATTCATTATTTTGATGGAAAACAAAATATTGTCCAACTTATTGTGTACTGTAATTTTTTTTAGGAGAGGGAGGGGACTAAATATGGAGATGCAAACACGTGCATGTATGCGTGCGCACACACACACACACACACACACACACACACACACACACACACAGCTCCTTATTCCTAAAGCCATTTTGTCCAGGCAGCAGCCGCAGGACACCGACCAACAAGCAGCTCTTTGAATGAGCTGTGACAAGGTGTTGTTCTTTGCCCCGGCCGGCCCTCCTCCCCCTGTCTGTCTCTGTCTTCCGGGAACACTAATAGGCTCCATGCAGAGTAATGTGACCAATTGAATCATCTGGGGCCAGAGCTGGAAGCTGCAGATCATCTGGAGGAGCAAAGTACGCCTGACGCTCAAAAACCTTCCCGGAGTGACACTTCCACTCCTCCTTTTTCTCGCGACCCCTCTGGGATTTACCCCCCTGTCCTGTCCTGTCCTGTCCTGTCCACCTCAAAGGACCTGCTGGAAATTTCCCGTCTACTTTGGCCCCCCTATCCCTTTGGCTGACCTCAGAACAGCTCTCAGGTGAAAAGGTCAGAGGGCACTCCTCAGCCCTGCTGCTCAAGGTGAGTACAAACGACAGCATCTGGAGAGCTTGGCATCTGCTTGAGGCACATGCTGGGCAGCCTAGAGGCATTGATACAAAGGACAATGAGTGCAACTGATCAAATTTGGTGATCAATTAACGTGATCTGAGGAACGTTAGTCAGAGAAACTTGTTAACATCACAATCCACAATGCCAGTGAGGTTAAGATGAAACAGGATTCCTGACATGAGATCAGTTGGGTACAGACAATAGTCATTATAGACCTTGTTAGCTACATTCATTGCAGTAAAGCAGTCATTTCTTAAATATTTTAGGCAGTGATGGAGACCAAAACAAGAAATGGGTAAACTATGCCATTTAGTCAGTGATCATCGTAAGACAAAAGTCCACCAATATACAGTACACAAAATCAATTGTTTTCCAAAAGGTATTCATTTAAGTTATTTTCTAATAACAGTTTGATACTACTTTTGATGGATGGATTTACCATGCAAATAATTCTGTCAGTTTAAAAGAAGGTGGGCACATTGAGTTTGGATGGGAGAAGCCTCCACTAGCTAGCCCGGCCTCGTAGGTAACAAGCATGGACACAAGGGCAACTGAAAGTCAAGATAGCAGAGATATAGATTTTTAATCAGCAGAATGCTGTGGCTTGTCAGACATACCTATTGGATTTATTGATGCTAAACCTTCTCCTTGTTCTGTGTAAAACTGTGTTTTGAGAGACTAGAAGGAGGTTACAGCAACTGTAATGTTACGTTACAGCAGCAGTCAGACTGTAATGTTACGTTACAGCAGCAGACTGTAATGTTACGTTACAGCAGCAGTCAGACTGTAATGTTACGTTACAGCAGCAGTCAGACTGTAATGTTACGTTACAGCAGCAGTCAGACTGTAATGTTACGTTACAGCAGCAGCAGACTGTAATGTTACGTTACAGCAGCAGTCAGACTGTAATGTTACGTTACAGCAGCAGACTGTAATGTTACGTTACAGCAGCAGACAGACTGTAATGTTACGTTACAGCAGCAGTCAGACTGTAATGTTACGTTACAGCAGCAGTCAGACTGTAATGTTACGTTACAGCAGCAGACAGACTGTAATGTTACGTTACAGCAGCAGTCAGACTGTAATGTTACGTTACAGCAGCAGACAGACTGTAATGTTACGTTACAGCAGCAGACTGTAATGTTACGTTACAGCAGCAGTCAGACTGTAATGTTATGTTACAGCAGCAGTCAGACTGTAATGTTACGTTACAGCAGCAGTCAGACTGTAATGTTACGTTACAGCAGCAGTCAGACTGTAATGTTACGTTACAGCAGCAGTCAGACTGTAATGTTACGTTACAGCAGCAGTCAGACTGTAATGTTACGTTACAGCAGCAGACAGACTGTAATGTTACGTTACAGCAGCAGTCAGACTGTAATGTTACGTTACAGCAGCAGTCAGACTGTAATGTTACGTTACAGCAGCAGTCAGACTGTAATGTTACGTTACAGCAGCAGTCAGACTGTAATGTTACGTTACAGCAGCAGTCAGACTGTAATGTTACGTTACAGCAGCAGTCAGACTGTAATGTTACGTTACAGCAGCAGTCAGACTGTAATGTTACGTTACAGCAGCAGTCAGACTGTAATGTTACGTTACAGCAGCAGTCAGACTGTAATGTTACGTTACAGCAGCAGACAGACTGTAATGTTACGTTACAGCAGCAGTCAGACTGTAATGTTACGTTACAGCAGCAGTCAGACTGTAATGTTACGTTACAGCAGCAGTCAGACTGTAATGTTACGTTACAGCAGCAGACAGACTGTAATGTTACGTTACAGCAGCAGTCAGACTGTAATGTTACGTTACAGCAGCAGTCAGACTGTAATGTTACGTTACAGCAGCAGTCAGACTGTAATGTTACGTTACAGCAGCAGTCAGACTGTAATGTTACGTTACAGCAGCAGTCAGACTGTAATGTTACGTTACAGCAGCAGACTGTAATGTTACGTTACAGCAGCAGTCAGACTGTAATGTTACGTTACAGCAGCAGTCAGACTGTAATGTTACGTTACAGCAGCAGACTGTAATGTTACGTTACAGCAGCAGTCAGACTGTAATGTTACGTTACAGCAGCAGTCAGACTGTAATGTTACGTTACAGCAGCAGTCAGACTGTAATGTTACGTTACAGCAGCAGTCAGACTGTAATGTTACGTTACAGCAGCAGCAGACTGTAATGTTACGTTACAGCAGCAGTCAGACTGTAATGTTACGTTACAGCAGCAGACTGTAATGTTACGTTACAGCAGCAGTCAGACTGTAATGTTACGTTACAGCAGCAGCAGTCAGACTGTAATGTTACGTTACAGCAGCAGACTGTAATGTTACGTTACAGCAGCAGTCAGACTGTAATGTTACGTTACAGCAGCAGTCAGACTGTAATGTTACGTTACAGCAGCAGTCAGACTGTAATGTTACGTTACAGCAGCAGTCAGACTGTAATGTTACGTTACAGCAGCAGCAGACTGTAATGTTACGTTACAGCAGCAGTCAGACTGTAATGTTACGTTACAGCAGCAGACTGTAATGTTACGTTACAGCAGCAGTCAGACTGTAATGTTACGTTACAGCAGCAGTCAGACTGTAATGTTACGTTACAGCAGCAGACTGTAATGTTACGTTACAGCAGCAGTCAGACTGTAATGTTACGTTACAGCAGCAGTCAGACTGTAATGTTACGTTACAGCAGCAGCAGACTGTAATGTTACGTTACAGCAGCAGTCAGACTGTAATGTTACGTTACAGCAGCAGACTGTAATGTTACGTTACAGCAGCAGTCAGACTGTAATGTTACGTTACAGCAGCAGTCAGACTGTAATGTTACGTTACAGCAGCAGTCAGACTGTAATGTTACATTACAGCAGCAGTCAGACTGTAATGTTACGTTACAGCAGCAGACAGACTGTAATGTTACGTTACAGCAGCAGACTGTAATGTTACATTACAGCAGCAGTCAGACTGTAATGTTACGTTACAGCAGCAGCAGACTGTAATGTTACGTTACAGCAGCAGACTGTAATGTTACGTTACAGCAGCAGACTGTAATGTTACGTTACAGCAGCAGCAGACTGTAATGTTACGTTACAGCAGCAGTCAGACTGTAATGTTACGTTACAGCAGCAGACTGTAATGTTACGTTACAGCAGCAGACAGACTGTAATGTTACGTTACAGCAGCAGTCAGACTGTAATGTTACGTTACAGCAGCAGTCAGACTGTAATGTTACGTTACAGCAGCAGTCAGACTGTAATGTTACGTTACAGCAGCAGACTGTAATGTTACGTTACAGCAGCAGTCAGACTGTAATGTTATGTTACAGCAGCAGTCAGACTGTAATGTTACGTTACAGCAGCAGTCAGACTGTAATGTTACGTTACAGCAGCAGACTGTAATGTTACGTTACAGCAGCAGTCAGACTGTAATGTTACGTTACAGCAGCAGTCAGACTGTAATGTTACGTTACAGCAGCAGTCAGACTGTAATGTTACGTTACAGCAGCAGCAGACTGTAATGTTACGTTACAGCAGCAGACTGTAATGTTACGTTACAGCAGCAGACTGTAATGTTACGTTACAGCAGCAGCAGACTGTAATGTTACGTTACAGCAGCAGTCAGACTGTAATGTTACGTTACAGCAGCAGACTGTAATGTTACGTTACAGCAGCAGACTGTAATGTTACGTTACAGCAGCAGTCAGACTGTAATGTTACGTTACAGCAGCAGTCAGACTGTAATGTTACGTTACAGCAGCAGTCAGACTGTAATGTTACGTTACAGCAGCAGCAGACTGTAATGTTACGTTACAGCAGCAGTCAGACTGTAATGTTACGTTACAGCAGCAGACTGTAATGTTACGTTACAGCAGCAGTCAGACTGTAATGTTACGTTACAGCAGCAGTCAGACTGTAATGTTACGTTACAGCAGCAGTCAGACTGTAATGTTACATTACAGCAGCAGTCAGACTGTAATGTTACGTTACAGCAGCAGACAGACTGTAATGTTACGTTACAGCAGCAGACTGTAATGTTACATTACAGCAGCAGTCAGACTGTAATGTTACGTTACAGCAGCAGCAGACTGTAATGTTACGTTACAGCAGCAGACTGTAATGTTACGTTACAGCAGCAGACTGTAATGTTACGTTACAGCAGCAGCAGACTGTAATGTTACGTTACAGCAGCAGTCAGACTGTAATGTTACGTTACAGCAGCAGACTGTAATGTTACGTTACAGCAGCAGACAGACTGTAATGTTACGTTACAGCAGCAGTCAGACTGTAATGTTACGTTACAGCAGCAGTCAGACTGTAATGTTACGTTACAGCAGCAGTCAGACTGTAATGTTACGTTACAGCAGCAGACTGTAATGTTACGTTACAGCAGCAGTCAGACTGTAATGTTATGTTACAGCAGCAGTCAGACTGTAATGTTACGTTACAGCAGCAGTCAGACTGTAATGTTACGTTACAGCAGCAGACTGTAATGTTACGTTACAGCAGCAGTCAGACTGTAATGTTACGTTACAGCAGCAGTCAGACTGTAATGTTACGTTACAGCAGCAGTCAGACTGTAATGTTACGTTACAGCAGCAGCAGACTGTAATGTTACGTTACAGCAGCAGACTGTAATGTTACGTTACAGCAGCAGACTGTAATGTTACGTTACAGCAGCAGCAGACTGTAATGTTACGTTACAGCAGCAGTCAGACTGTAATGTTACGTTACAGCAGCAGACTGTAATGTTACGTTACAGCAGCAGTCAGACTGTAATGTTACGTTACAGCAGCAGTCAGACTGTAATGTTACGTTACAGCAGCAGTCAGACTGTAATGTTACGTTACAGCAGCAGACAGACTGTAATGTTACGTTACAGCAGCAGTTACAGCAGCAGTCAGACTGTAATGTTACGTAAGCACTTAGCCCTCTGACCTACACCTTACTGACAAAGAGCCATTTTGATGTTTGATGTGGGGAAAATGACTGATTAGGCCACAGGTGTCACATTGATGATCATTATTAGCCTCAGGGACTTTGTGTCGGCTACATGTTTCTCAGCTTCATCACGTACAATAATGAGTTGATGAGTTGTGACTTAAAGGTCTGTGGTGAAGGAACATCTTACCAAGCATTCAGTCAAGCTGAATGAGAGACAGGATTTAGCAGACATGCCAGCACACACTGCATCTGCTAGGAACTCTCCACAAACCATTGCTTCTTCTTTTTTGGATGAAGGTGCAGGGTAGGCGTGTTATGTGTGTATGTTAGGTGAATTATAGGTTGATATCTGGTAAGACTGGTGGGACGCATTTATTATTATTATTTTGGAACAAAGTATTTATTCGTACTTCTGCACATTAGAATGTACACAGCTGCTTTGTCATTAAATCCAGAAATAAAAAGAACATACAAAAAATGTAATAAATTTGAAATTGAAAGAGTTCGGCAAACATACTGAGAATTTAAATCATGGCATCATGTACAGTACATCCACATAGTGACGAGTCTCCCAATAAAAATAAAATAAATGTATGAAAGAAAAATACCTTAGAAAAATGAATAATAATTTTGTACGTTCTATGGGGGTGGGTGGCCGCTTAAGGGTGTTCCATTCCCTATGTGACATCAAATAACTTCTCAGTTGTAAATATCTATGATGATCTTTGGAATCTAAACCAAATTTATCCTGCAGCTGTTTAAATGATCTTAAAATTTCCCCTTCAAACATTTGATCTATTATAATGAGTCCTTTCTCCGTCCATTCCCTAAACCCAGCAGCATCCAGCTTACTCCACATCCACCCTCTTCCTAACCAATGACCAGACTTTCTGTGTGCAAATCAAACATTCATTATTATTTTTCTTCTCCCGGGAAGTTCGACTTCCCATGGATGAAAACTAACCAAACTTTGCACAAAGGTCCAGTCCCATGCCAAATGTCTTTGACACAAATTTGGGGCCAATAGTCCTAACGGTGGCACTACAGCGACCGTCTAAAGTTTCAAACTTTGAAAATTCATAAAAAATCAGGCATACGTGCTACGGCTTTGCAACTTTCACCGAAATGTGCGCCCAAATGAGGAGAAACTTTTGTACAATGCAACCTTTGGCCAATTATGAAGTCTAAAGACCGCAAAACTGCAAAAACTGTAAAACTAATTAAACCCTACTCCTCCCACATTTTTTCTTCAAACGACACCAAACTTAAGCATCTGCATCGTTAGACTGTCCTACACAAAAGTATCAAAACAGATTTTCGATCGGTCAAAAATTGAGCCCACAGTGCATCAAAACGTTGAATTCTGGCCCCGTGTATAGCCTAATTGCCTTAATTACCTATGGCAATTAGGTTGTATTTGTGATGTCATCAGTCAGTCAAGCAATTGTGATGCCATCACTGATGTCACTCGAGCAATTGTGATGTCATAATAGCTCAAAGTAGAGGTCTTCACGGGTCCAAAATCACGGACCCGGACCCTAATGGACCCGGGGAATTTGTGCCCAAACCCGTAATGGACCCGTCTATTATTAGACATCTGAGACCCGGCCCCGTTCAGAACCGATAAATGTCGGACCCGGACCCGGAGTGGACCCGTCTATTATTACAAATCTGAGACCCGGCACCGTACAGATCAGAGAAATACCGAGGCAGAGACTAGTGGTGTCGACGTCAAAGTTGCTTGTTAACTGCTACAAGTTGTATATCAAATGAAACTTTGTGCATCTTAACGTTATAGCATTCTCACCTGGTTGATGCTGCCTAACGCTAGTTAGATAGTACAGTGACAGTCTCTCTATGCTACCGTCGTTCCTTCGCCCAAAAACACACACAACAGCGCTAGAAACAATCACATACATGTTGTGACTTGTGTACTCACCATGTGATCATCGAATAATAATCCAAAAGTACGGGAAACAGTCATCTTCAATTAAATCCATAGCGAGAGGAGCCAGCAAGAGGGTTACCTCTCTGCAACGAAAATCACTTCCTCGTTTGCCTGAGGCGCATGTGTGCGCATGTGTACGCATGTGGTGGTCACATGCGCCTCATGAAAACGAGGAAGTAATTTTCTTTGCTAGTTATTTTCTCTATGGATTTACTTGCAGTTTGTGACAATGCGTTTCTCTCGTGATCAGCGCTGATCGCCGGGTCCACTCGGGTCTTATTGGACCCGACATTTCACTGTCAGAGCCCCGAGACCCGTGACAATCGCTACCGGAACCGACCCAGACCCGGAGGCACTTCTTTTGAATGGACCCAGACCCGGCCGGGTCCGGGTCAGAACCTCGGGTATTCGGGGGGTCGGGCATACCCGAAGACCTCTAGCTCAAAGCCTTGAGACTTGCCCGGCCACGACCCATTGCTGCGCAGCAGCTATAATTCATCTGAGATTTTCTCCATCTTTTCTGCTCGGGAAATGGCAGCATCTCAAGAGGCTTTAGTGGACATTCATTCTTTTCTAATCCCAACCAATTTGTTTCCTCATGCATTAACATTATTATCTTGCATTAAACATTCAGTCATTCCACAGAGTTGTGCTGCCCAGAAATAGAATCCGCTACCGACGGACCCTGCTTGGTTTTGTTGACCTCAGGTGCGATGGTGTTTTCTGGGAGGCAGCAGAGGATGTGGTGCCAACAGGAGCTGCTGGCCGGTTGGCCTCAGCGTAGCCCCCCTGCAGCGTAGCCCCCCTGCAGCGTAGCCCCCCTGCAGCGTAGCCCTCCTGCAGCGTAGCCCCCCTGCAGCGTAGCCCCCCTGCAGCATAGCCCCCCTGCAGCGTAGCCCCCCCTGCAGCGTAGCCCCCCTGCAGCGTAGCCCCCCCTGCAGCGTAGCCCCCCTGCAGCGTAGCCCCCCTGCAGCATAGCCCCCCCTGCAGCGTAGCCCCCCTGCAGCGTAGCCCCCCCTGCAGCGTAGCCCCCCTGCAGCGTAGCCCCCCCTGCAGCGTAGCCCCCCTGCAGCGTAGCCCCCCCTGCAGCGTAGCCCCCCTGCAGCGTAGCCCCCCTGCTGTTGGACTTTCCTTCTTGTTGTTGTTGTCCAGGAGGATCAAGTCTACGAACGGATCCTGGGTTGAAAGCAAACCCCCGTCGTAGACCCAGCAGCTAGCCTGCTAGCCGCTAGCAGGCCTAGACGCGGCTCCGCTGTTTCCGTGTGTCAGACACTTTCTTTTACAAACGTTCTTGTCCTTAGCTCCGCCCAGTGCTTTCAACATCCCATATATTCAGTAGAGAGTTCCGGGCTCTGGATCAGAGAATTCCCAGCTCTAGTAGTAGTAGCAGCACATTGTTTGTTGTTGTGACTCCAGCTAGTTAGCTTGGCTAAACTAGCTGTGGGGGTGTCTATTTGTGTGGGCCAAATGCAATTTCACACAGGACGCCGAAGCAATGCTCAACCGAAGCTGTACCCACAAGTTTCATTTAGGCGTCCTTGTTAACAGGCGAAGCCGTTCACACCACCCGCGCGCGTGCCACGCTGAAGCCGTGCCGAAGCCACGCTGAAGCGATCACTCATGCTTGATGCCGAATTTCCAAGCGTGAAGCTGAAGCCATGAAGCCATGAGGCATGAAGTCAAATGGGAGTTGTGGGCGGGTTCAAGGCGCGAGAGTAGGCTCTGAGAGGAAAAGAGAAGGCGTCTTGTGTGAACAACAAGGCGTACGTTCAGCTTGTGCTGCTTCAAGCTTCAGTTCTGCTTACGTTCAGCGTCCTGTGTGAACGAGGGCTTAGACTTGAGTAGATGAAGAATCACTGCTACCTTCAAAGCCAGCAGACTGTTCACAGGCACCCCGAGTCCTGGAAACCCCACAGAGGAAACGTAAGCATTTTGGCCCCAGGCCCGATGTCACTTTGGCCAACAGACAGACACCCCCCCCCGCCCACCCGCTCAGGCAATTTTACAATAGGAAGTTCCCTCAGTGAGTTTTACGATAGAACAACTCATGAACTTTGACCTCACTATTCAGTGCAATTTCAAAGCACAAGGAAATGTAGGTTCTTGAATTGGCGCTTCTTAATAGTTGTATAGCCTGTTAGTGATCGGACACTGGAGGAGACGAGACACATTTGAGCCCACAGTGAGATCAGTGAAGTCCTGCCCGGCACATGGCCCTCATGTGACCACCTCACTGATGGCATCAGGCTGGTGTCTCCCTCAGCCTCTGCACAAAGACACACTTCTTAGCCAGCTGACAACACACACACACACACACACACACACACACACACACACACACACACACACACACACAGACACACACACAGACACACACACACACACACACACACACACACACACACACACACACACACACACACACACACCACACACACACACACACACACACACACAGACACACACACACACACACACACACACACACACAGACAGACAGACACACACACACACACACACACACACACACACACACACACACAGACACACACACACACACACACACACACACACACACACACACACACACAGACACACACACACACACACACACACACACACACAGACACACACACACACACACACACACGCACACACACACACACACACACACACACACACACACACACACACACAGACACACACACACACACACACACACACACACACACACAGACACACACACACACACACACACACACACACACACACAGACACACACACACACAGACAGACACACACACACACACACACACACACACACACACTACATAGCCTATAACCACTGTATTACTTCATCTGTTGTAGTGGGTCGTGGCAGAGATAAACTCTAGATTTGATGGCTTTTGTGTCGTAGCAATAGTTTGTATATTATAGAAAATATTGTCTGATTGTGTTGCCACATTGATTGTGTTCACTTCTTCCTAATTGTATGATACATGTTGCTGCAATGGACAAATAATTATTTGAAGAGCCAAATCAAAACAAAGATTCTTATAACTTTAGAAAGCAAGACCTTGGAAATGAATAACCTACCAGTGACACATGCATAATATTCTGCTGGTGTATAAAATACTTCTGTTTTTGTCCTACTTAGTGGCTTGGTCATTTATTTTAGGTTAAATGAGGTGAAATGTGGGTAGAAAAACGATATTAAATAGATTATTTTGTATGTGTGTACAGGTAGTCTTCACCAAATTCAAAACATGTTATATCATTAGCAAGGTCTATTAAAAAATAAAATCAACAATTTCCAAATCTCTAACTCTAACTCCAACAGTCCATCAAATATAACAAACATAACATGACATAAAGCATACTACACATACAACATTATTCCTCCATGCCTATTGGCAAAGGCAAGGCAAACCTGATTTATACAGTACATTTAATACACAAGGCAAATTCAATGTGCTTCACATAAAACATAAAATGCATAATCTGTCTTGTTCAATTACATTAAAAAGAAAGATGTACTGTTTGTGTACACTTTAAATCTCTTGCTCTCCCGGCTCCAGTTCCATTTAAACACTATGTCAAAGTCAATGAAAATGCACAAGTTGTGAGTGTACATTGCATGCATGCATTACATGATGTTAAACGTATATGATTGAATGGTTTTTCTTTATTTAAGTGTCATGCTTTCAATGAAGCCCCGCCCATATGACACTTTTCCTGTTCATTTTTCATAAACAATGATCAAACGAAACCAACAGAAACACCCCAAATTAGATACAGGGCAATTATAATAGAACAGGAGACACAACAACCCTCATATTTAGGCCTGTAAACTCACACTCATATTGACAAGACAGTGTCAAGAGTGTCAACTTTCTCTTCCTTCTATACATGCATTCCCTTGGCCATATAATATCATCCCACGGTTTCACCTATCACTCCTACGCAGACGACACCCAGCTTTACATTTCATTCCGCCCCTCTGACACACATATCAAATCACGCATCTCCTCCTGCCTCAGTGACATCTGCGAATGGATGTCTGCTGCTCACCATCTAAAACTCAACCTTTCAAAAACTGAACTCCTCCTCATCCCCAGTAAAGAGTGATTGCCAAATCCTGCCAGGCCTTCTGACTGACCTTTCCATCTCCATCGACAACACCACTGTAGTCCCCATCAGCCAAGAACCTTGGAGTAATCATCGACAGCCATCTCTCCTTCTCCGATTTCATTGTAGGAACAGCACGTTCCTGTAGGTTCTCCCTCTATAATATTCGCAAAATTCGCCCGTTTTTAACCATAGCCACAACTCAACTTCTCGTCCAAGCACTTGTCATATCTCGCCTTGATTACTGCAACGTCCTCCTCGCCGGCCTCCCTGCCTCCGCTACTCATCCCCTCCAGCTCATCCAGAACGCTGCAGCCCGCCTGATCTTTAATCAACCCAAATTCTCCCATGTCACTCCCCTTTTCCGTGACCTTCATTGGCTACCCATCTCAGCACGCATCAAATTCAAGACTCTAGTACTGGCCTACAAGACAGTTCACTCCACAGCTCCTCCATACCTACAATCCATGATAAAATTCCAAACCCCACCACCGTTCCCTCCGCCCCTCCACCAGTGCAGGCCGTCTCGCCCCTCCGCCGCTTCATGGACCACGTCGCTGTACTTCACGACTGTTCTCACACCTTGCGCCAAAATGGTGGAACGAACTCCCCCCAGTGATCAGAACCGCAGAAACACTGCCCTCTTTTCGGGAAAAAACTAAAAACACATCTTTTTAGATTCCATTTGATTCCCCCCTGACCGAACTCTTCATGCACCACCTATTCACTGTTTTAAACACTGCACTGTATATATGCACTTTTATATCTTGTTTCACCTCTGGTTGTGTTGTGAATCTGTTTGTATTACTGTGCTGTCTATTCTGTTTGTCTGCTTACTGTGCTGTCTATAGACGGTTTTAACTTGACAACAATAACAACCGTCACAACCCACCTGAATATCCGGTTTACTTCCTGTATACATAGCTGAGCGCAGGCTGATATTCGGCTCATATTAAATGTTAACGTTAGGCCGTGTCTCCGACAGACACAGTAACAACGTAGCCTCTTTCTGTCTTGTAGTAGTGAGTAGTAGTAGTTGTTGTTGTTGATAGTTGCCATAACAACCACCCCTGTCAGAAAGACGTGCACACGCTGGGTAGTAGGAAGCGTTGTTGTCTGGTCCGGAGCTAGCCTGAGAGGCTAATAAAAGCTACATGTTACAGAGTAAGCTGACTATCAGTAGGCTACGTTATTGCACGCATAGGCCTATCTTTACATTTAAACGTAGAGCAAAACAACAGCTGAGAATGTGGACACTAAAATAATTAGCACTGTGAAGCTGATACAATTCAGGTGGTGGTAATGCAACATTAATTTAAGGATGCCAACCGCCATAAAACACAGAAGAAGAACTGACGGAAGTGCTGTGGGGTTGCAGCTGGTGAAAACCGTCTATACATTTTGTTTGCTGCTGGTTTTTACTGTTTTTCTATCTGTTTTTATTGCTGTGCTGTACATAGTCTCTGTACGTTGCTTTGGATAAAAGCATCCGCTAAATGCCAATAAAGTAAAGTAAAGTAAAGTAAAGTAAAAGAGAGCATAGACATATCCTACTTAAAAAACTGAGATTCCCTTCTATTCCAGGCCTTAGAAATACAATTTGCAGTCTTAAATATGTCAGCCTTAAACAACCACTCCAACGGCCATCATCTGAGCCAGAAGAGCTCAGGTTTTTGCTTTTGCATAATCATCAAAATAAGGGAGTTCTCAGATCATCGTAGTAAGCGATACAACATGAAATGAAACGGTTACTGAGCTGGAAGAAGACATGCAGGCCAGTGTGCAGTAAGTCTCAAACTCCCTTCAGATGAAAGACACATTCCTACTCTGCATGTCGCGTGTTACACAGACAGGCCCCCTGCTGGGCCCAGCTCTAATCGCCTGGCAACAATATTGACATAGCAATAGAAACTTTGGAAAGGACAGGACTCTGGCTCTCTGTCTGTCTTTCTGTCTGTAGGACAGGACTCTGGCTCTCTGTCTGTCTGTCTGTCTGTAGGACAGGACTCTGGCTCTCTGTCTGTCTGTCTGTCTGTCTGTACGTCTGTACGTCTGTCTGTCTGTCTGTACGTCTGTCTGTCTGTCTGTACGTCTGTCTGTCTGTCTGTACGTCTGTCTGTCTGTCTGTCTGTCTGTACGTCTGTCTGTCTGTCTGTACGTCTGTCTGTCTGTCTGTCTGTCTGTCTGTACGTCTGTAGGACAGGACTCTGGCTCTCTGTCTGTCTGTCTGTCTGTCTGTACGTCTGTAGGACAGGACTCTGTCTGTCTGTCTGTCTGTCTGTCTGTCTGTCTGTAGGACAGGACTCTGGCTCTCTGTCTGTCTGTCTGTACGTCCGTGACGTGAACGCTGCCTCCACATACATCTGGTGCTCAGAGAGCCTCACACAGAAGAGCTGTCTGTCTGTTACTTTACTGCATTTCAAAATGAGGAGAGCAGACAACAGAAATATGGTCAAATCTGTCCTGTCATTGTCCCATTCAAGTCCACTCAGCAATCACTGACTGACCCAAGGGTGGAGTTACATCAGTGGTGGAGGACAACATGTGTTTCCTGCAGGGGTTCCCAACCTTTTTTGGCTCGTGACCCTACTTTGACGTCACAAAAATCTAGAGACCCAAAATTCCGGTACACCATCGATAATATGATGCTTCGTTTCCCCCTGCAGAATTCTCACTTTAATCGGAGAATTCTGACTTTAATCTCAAAACTCTGACTTTAATCTCAGAATTCTGACTTTATTCTCAGAATCCTGACTTTATTCTCAGAATCCTGATTTAAAGTTATGATCTCAAAGATTTTCATCTAAAAATAAGAATTAATGAAGGGTCACTCGCAATGTTGATTGAGGCTATGGTCCATTGTTGGAAGCCTTTGCAGTATATATAGTGACATTATGTGACATTAGTAATGTCACATGTTTGGATGTCCCCTGCAATTACCACTCATCGCCATAGGTGTCACCCAAGAAAACAAAGCTGAAACTCAGAACTAAAAAATATATAATAATCGCAAGTGACCCTAATCATCTTCGGTAGTATTAAATTGTGTGTTGAAAAAAGAAAATAAATAAATCAATTACATTTCCCGATTTGAATTCCAGGCGAACCCACTTAGGGTCGCGACCCTAAGGTTGGGAACCACTGGTTTACTGTTTGCTTGTTTCATTTCAGGACTTTCCTTACCTTCACCTGCCCTGCTGGAGATCCCCCTGTAACCATGACAACCACATCCAACAGCAACGATCTGGGCGGCAAGGTAGGGATATATACTGTGTGTGTGTGTATATATATATATATATATATATATATATATATATATATATATATATATATATATATATATATATATATATATATATATTATAATTATATCGATATATTGATATGAGACTATTGTCTTAGATTTGGGATATAATGCAAGAATTTCCCTCCGGGGATAAATAAAGTACTCTATCATATCGTGATATGGCAAATTGTTATCTTTCTGTTCCATGTCACTAGTCCGACATCTGAGTCCGACACCTCAAGTCCGAAAAATGAAGCATTGGACAGGCGGTCCATTAGTTCAACTGCTCTCTCTCCCTGGTTTTGGGTTAGGGGCTTGAAGACCCCTGGGTCTCCCCTGCAGACGAGACCCGGAGTCGAAGACCCCCTTTGGGGTCGGACACCACAGTGTCTCCCCTGGAAACCCTAAGGCCTCGTTCACACTATACGCCAAAGCCACGCTGAAGCTACGCAGCACTATGGCTGTTTCATTTCGGCGTCCTTAACAGGCAAGACCGTTCACACCAGCCACACGCCACGCCATGCTGAAGCCACGCTGCAGTAATAGTTTCAGCTTCTGTTCTATTTTTCAAGAGTGCAGCACACTGCACCCGAGCTGCCAGGCATGAAGTCAATGCAAGTTGTGAGTGGGGGGAAGGCGAGCCGAGCGAGGCGCTGAGGAAAAGAGAGTGCCTAACTCTAAGATCACCTACCCAATGCCTAACCCTAAGACTACTCTTGACCAGAGGGCAGTAATTGACGAGTTGGGAGTGAGAATGTGTTGGTATTTTCGGACTAACGAGCCGTCGGAATTGTGAGCTTATCATTTTTGGGATAACGAGCTGTCGGACTAATACGCCGCCTAAAGGCCGTTTCACAGCTGTGTGGATCTCCATGCGAATAATCGGCACGGAGATTCGCAAAAAAAGTTTGAATTTGTTGTAATTGAAGCTTGCATACTGAGGCGCAATTTGTGCGGGATGTTATTTCTCCGGATGGACCTTGACGTGTACACGCCTGTTACAGCTGATGTCATACTGTACCTCCAGGGCTCCTACAGCTGATGTCATACTGTACCTCCAGGGCTCCTACAGCTGATGTCATACTGTACCTCCAGGGCTCCCTCGGAAAAGAGATCACAATCTCAAGGGACTTCCTGGTTAAATAAATGTTAAATAAAAATACCTCCAGTACTGTAGCTAGCTAACTTGCTGCTAAAATGGGGGGAACCCGGCTCATCAATTTGGTTTCTCAACATCCAATGTTGTATGACAAACACTGCGACGATCAACACTGAAATCAAGGACAGTATATGGCTTCTGATCGCTCAGCAGCTGGGATTCACTGAAGATGGTAATGTGGGGTCCACCCGCTATGCCGACCACCCGCAGTGCCGACAGCCCAACACATATTCTTACTCCGAACTCGTCAATCGTCCGACTTAGGTTTAGTCGTGGGGAGTGCATATGGGAGAGGTTAGGTTTAGGCGTGTGGGGTGGGAGAGGTTAGGTTTAGGGTCTGGGGGAGGTTATGTTTAGGCGTGGGGAGTGGGAGAGGTTAGGTTTAGGCGTGGGAGAAGTTAGGTTTAGGTGTGGGGGCGGTTAGGTTTAGGCATGCAGGGTGGGAGAGGTAAGGGGTAGGTTAGGGTCTGGGAGAGGTTAGGTTTAGGCGTTGGGGCTGGGAGAGGTTAGGTTTAGGGTTAGGGTCTGGGGGGGAGGTTAGGTTTAGGCGTGGGGGCTGGGAGAGGTTAGGTTTAGGCGTGGGAGAAGTTAGGTTTAGGTGTGGGGGCAGTTAGGTTTAGGCGTGCAGGGTGGGAGAGGTTAGGGTTAGGTTAGGGTCTGGGAGAGGTTAGGTTTAGGCGTGGGGGCTGGGAGAGGTTAGGTTTAGGCGTGGGGGCTGGGAGAGGTTAGCTCCAGCCAGTCCACCGCTCAGCTGGTTCTGCTTGTGGGCTATCGGCACTGCGGGCTGTCGGCACATAGATGTGGCACCGGTAATGTAGCTGTTATGTAACGTAATTTACTTGCTAACATTGTAAACCACTGTTGTAAACGGATGGAGCTAATGTTAGTTGTATCCAAGTGCTGCTACTGTTTCACTCCATTTTCTATTCTCACTGCTTTTCCGTTGATGGAAATTGAACGTTGGAATGCGAATAATTGGCACCGGACCTGTGTGTATAGGTTAGGGTTAGGGTTATACCTGTGTGTATAGGTTGCAATACGGAAAATCTGGACGCAATTTGACACCGCAATCCGCAGCTCATTCTGCACCGTTTCTGTTGTGAAACAGAAACGCTTCATTTGACTATTGAGGTGTCGGACCAGGGGGCAGTGCATGTTACGCCATGTCTTTTCCTGCTTTTAAAGGCTGCATTACAGTAAAGTGATGTCATGTTCTGAACTTACCAGACTGTTCTAGCTGTTCCATTATTTGCCTTTACCCACTTAGTCATTATATAAACATTAATGATGATTATTTACCAAAAATATCATTGTGTCTATATTTGGTGAAAACACCAATAGCCATCCATACATTCTTGTCGCAATATACATATTGAGGTACAGTATTTGGTAAAGTACAGACATGTCACATGAGGCTTTGACTTACAACTGAACATTTAGCTCACTTTGTAGAAAATAGCGAGATATATAATCTTGTTTCTCCATTCAGCCTAAAAATAGAGATATTCTGTCATTTGTTGTCCATATCGCCCAGCCCTACAACAAGGCCTTCTGCTCTCCTCTCCTCTCGTCGCCGACTCGCCAGCGCCTGGTGACCAAAGATGGCCACTGCGCCCTGCGTCCTCCTCCCTGTCCCTTGGGGTCGTGGCGCGGGGCTGTGGCCCGAGCCTGGCTGCTGGCCCTGCAGGTAAGGTGACCAGACCTCCTGTTTGAGCCTGGCTGCTGGCCCTGCAGGTAAGGTGACCACACCTCCTGTTTGAGCCTGGCTGCTGGCCCTGCAGGTAAGGTGACCACACCTCCTGTTTGAGCCTGGCTGCTGGCCCTGCAGGTAAGGTGACCAGACCTCCTGTTTGAGCCTGGCTGCTGGCCCTGCAGGTAAGGTGACCAGACCTCCTGTTTGAGCCTGGCTGCTGGCCCTGCAGGTAAGGTGACCACACCTCCTGTTTGAGCCTGGCTGCTGGCCCTGCAGGTAAGGTGACCACACCTCCTGTTTGAGCCTGGCTGCTGGCCCTGCAGGTAAGGTGACCACACCTCCTGTTTGAGCCTGGCTGCTGGCCCTGCAGGTAAGGTGACCAGACCTGCTGAAAAATCCAGGACAGTCCTGAATGACGAGCAGTTTTTCCGCGATCCCAAATGCTGTCCTGTTTGTCCCAGAAATGATAGTTAAAGGAAGAGATAATGACCAGGCTAAAATGAGAGTCTGTATGCTGTGAGACTCACGTGACTTGAAGGCAAAATGCTGTGGAGACCTGACTTGGTGACAAAGTAATATTGAAAAATGCTACACTGAATGTAGCCAGTTGTCTTTTGGAAGTGCTGCCATATTATCATGAATAATTGATCACATTAATTGATCACGCAGAGATAGAAACTAGGCGCAACAATTGCTGGTGCAATCTGTTTCTGAGTTGGTTAAAAAAAAAGTTTGTAGCTCCTACAGCTTAATGTCAATATTAGCTGCTGAAAAGATGTTAGAGCTGCATTCAGCGATGTTTTTGTGTTAGAATAAGTGTTAAATGGCTCTTTATTCTGACAGCAATCACTGATATAGAGTGTTTGGTCAGTAACTTGGAACCCCCAACCCCCCACTAACTGTCCTCTATCTCTCTCCTGTAGCCCTGCATGCAAGGGGGACGTATCTCCGCAACTGTAACTCGTAGAGACTCACGGGTGGTGGCGTTGGATTCGGGGTGGGGAAAAAATGGCCTAGTATATATAGCCTAGTCCTTTACAGGCATTGCGATCTGACCTTCCGTTTCCCCAAAACATGTAAACATTTCTCTGATTGGATAGTGGGAGGTGGACACCTAATTTTTATCCAATCAGAGAAATGTTTACATTTTCTGGGAAACGGAAGGTCATATCGTGATGCCTCTAAAGGATTTCACCCCAAATCCAACAGCATCAGGTTACGGTTGCAGAAGTAAGTCCTCCCTACATGCAGGGCTACAGGAGAGAGATAGAGGACAGCAGGGACTTTGGGAGTTCCAAGTCACTGACCAAACACTAATTCAGTGATTGCTGTCAGAATATAGAGCCATTTATCCCTTCTTTTAACACAAAAACATCGCTAAATACAGCTTTAAAAGATGACATACCTGTCAGCTGTGAGTAATGGTTCCTGCATCTTGTAAACACAGACACTGCGCTTCATATCATCCTCGCAGCCACTTTCCAGACTGTCTCTGTTTCACGCTGTAACTAGCACGGGAGAGTCTGACTCCTTTTACTTTCACTCTGATATATCGAAAAAAAACAGCCATCCACTGAAAAGTACCAAGCAAGCCTGCTTCATTGCACTTATCCAAATCTTCGTCAAAACTTGCCATCTTCAGCGTGTAGCAACACTAGCTTGCTAGCTAGCGTTGTTGTTGTTTACATTTGAGCGGAAAGGGATATCCCTTCCGCTTCAACTGAAATGGTCGACACCAATGGCAGAGCTGCTTCCAGTGAGTCAGACTATTCCATCTGTAACTGATCTTCATAACATAACAAATTAACAGTCAGAGTCATGTTACTCAAAATGTTAATGTTTTAATCATTCTGACATTTTAAATTAAGCCACTTGTTGAGTCATTGGTTCAGGTGCAGTTCAATTATGTTGAACTGCACCAATAAATAATCCCTGTCCCGAATTCCACCCATTCTCGTCTGGTCACCCTACCTGCAGGACCTGTGGGGCTTGGTGGTGGGTCTACGCTGGCGATGGGTCCTGCTAGCCTTCTGTGCCTCCTTCCTGGCCCACTGGATGCTGTTCGCCTGCCTGTGGTACTTGCTGGCCCACCTCAATGGAGACCTGGCTGTGGACCACGACGCACCACCAGAGGGCCACGTGGTTTGTGTCAAGCACATCACCAGCTTTACCGCTGCCTTCTCCTTCTCCCTGGAGACACAGCTGACCATCGGCTACGGCACCATGTTCCCCAGCGGGGACTGTCCCAGTGCCATCGCCCTGCTGGCCGTGCAGATGCTGCTGGGACTCATGCTAGAAGCTTTCATCACAGGTATTCACAAGTTTCCTGGTGAGACCGTGGGTGCTTCCATGACACCCTCCCTCCCTGTTTCCAGTTGCCCGTTTCCGCCCAGGACCGTTCATAACGAAAGAGACTGAAAATAATCATAATAATTGTTAATAACAATAATTTTACACGTGCATAATTGTACAACGGCGTGACAATATCTTGAATCTTGAAAGAGAGAGACCGCTAAAGCTACATTCAATGACCAAATAATAAGAGTTCCGGTTTGGACGTTTAGCCTTCAAAACAAAAGCGGCCGCTATGCAACCACATACTATTTTTAGCCATTTCGGCTAAAATAAGCCCATACAGTCAATTGACATTCACCTAGTTTTTGTAAAATATTGCCGCTATGCAACCACACAACGTTACTATTTTTAGCCATTTCGGAAATAAGGCAAACATTCCCACTCTTTGACAGCGGCGCGCACCTCCTTGCTAGTGATTTTTTTTAAACAGATTACTAATCTAAGTGACAGGAGAAGTGATTGGTGTGCGTTTACCATGTTTGACGAGCCTGTATGACAACGTGTTGTTGAGCCCGTAGGAAATGTGTTCATTGCACCACTTTAAGGCACCAGGCTGGACGTGTTTATGAGCTTCCTCCATGAAGAGAGACCGATGCTGAGAACGCTTGCTGGCTTTGTGGTGGCAATAACTCTGGCTTGTAGAGGAATAGAGTATGGTAGCACTTCATAAGGTGACCAAGAGCGCCATCTATCGCATGGCGGTGAAAAGACGGGTTGACGTACTATCACGGCAATGGCGGGGAATGAGTTAATTGGCGGAGGTCATTTGCGCTGTGCGCTCTGTGTCATGATGCGCGCGCTTCCATGCGTCACCAAGGAGGCCTGAGAAGTTAACAAATTGGCACACGCTTTAGATTGGCTAAATGTAGGAAAGGATCATTCTTTAGGCAAAACAGATGTAGTGATATTTAGAGCTTGGTTCACCACCAGCTAAAAATTGGCTAGTAACTTTATAATCTTACCTGCCAAACTACATTTTTACCCACATTTGGCTGGTTGGCGGGTGTTAATCCCAAGCCCTGTATATGTCCATATGGAGTGGCAAGGCACACCATTGCTCCGATCGCAGCCAAATTTTGCCATCACACTGCTCAAGGGTCTGGCATACGTTTGATCGCACCAAAAACTAAAAAAATGTGCCAAAAGGGAGCACTACGGCAATGTTTTAGATTTCAAATGGCCATATCTCGAGAACCATTTGTCGGATCTACTTCAAATTTGGAGTGTGCTTAGAGGGCCCTGACAGAGTGCAGTGCCAAATTTCATCATCATTTTGATCGAGTCTGTCAGAGTGTGACATCATCCACTCCATTGTGAAATTTGCCCCCGTCCCCTTTAGCCAATTGGCTTGAACACTGTAAGTAGTTAGGCTTTATGCTCAAACGATGTTGACATTAGTAGGTCAAATTAACGGATATAATAATACGCTTCAGAGGACTATAGCTGTCTGTGGTGAGTTGGTCTGAGGATATTCCTCTGGAAACCAGCTCCAGAACTGCAATCTGTCTAGCTAGCCACTTGTGGATTCCCTTACAAAAACTACTAACGTTATAGTAGTCATGTGCATTTATAGCCTATACTATTCCCCCGACGAACGTTATGCAGACTAGCTGTTTGATATGCGGGCGTCGTCTTTCAGAACGGAGTACGGACGCTAATTAGGCTACTTCATGGGAATAATTTGCTTTACACAAAACTGGAACCAAAAGATAAGAATTAGCCTTGTACCTAATAGGCTACATGATGGTGCATCTGTGATCCATAAAGTCGATCAGATGAATATTGAAAGCCTTGTTACCATGCTGCATGTGGACAACACTTTTGTGTTTTATCAGTTTGATCCTTACCGACCGCAGCTGCACGTCGTTTTATCAGTTTGATCCTTAACAACCCGCAGCTGCATGTCGTTGGCTGGCTCGTTGGCTGGCATACATCGGCGATGTTTGGTTGTTGAATGAATTCGTTCATCATACAGTAGCCTAGGCTACACTAACCTATGAAAATATTAATTTGGGCTAGGAGGAGCTGGGTGGAAATACCTCTGCTCGCCTTTCAATCCGGGAGCAGTGGCTGTCACCTGAAAGCACACCCCAGGACGGGAATATGGTGGTGCTGCTTGGGTGTGTGTGAAAGCAATTTCTGTGGCGAGGCTGCTGGTTTTGCGGGCCTTTTGAACTGCAATTTTGCACGATCTGTGTGTGAAAACGGCTATAGTGTCACCTATTGGCAACACAAAAGTGGTTTATCTTGAGAACTGGTCTGATCGACTTCAAACTCGGTCGGTGCGTTGCTGGGGACCCAAGAAATGTTGTGCAATTCAACTAATCAGAACACGTATCTCGAGAACAGTCGAGAACAGGGGGCGGCTGTGGCTCAGGAGGTAGAGCAGGTCATCCACTAATCGGAAGGTTGGTGGTTCGATCCCTGGCTCCTCCAGTCTGCATGTCGAAGTGTCCTTGGGCAAGACACTGAACCCCAAATTGCTCCCGATGGCTGTGCCAGCACCCTGCGTGGCAGCTGGCCGCCCTCGGTGTGTGAATGGGTGAATGTAGGCACATTGTAAAGCGCTTTGGATAAAAGCGCTATATAAATGCAGTCCATTTACCATTTAGTCCATTTAACAGTTCGCCCGATCGACGTCAAACTTGGGGGTGCACTGTTGGGGACCCGACCGAGTGCAGTGCCAAATTTCGTGCAATAATATATATAGATGAAGCACACAAATTTCTAGTTCTACGTAGGATTGCAGAAACGTACAATGCCGACATTTTATTCTGGTGAGCAGGCTGCAAATTCTCAATGTCATCCTACTAAGATGAATAACATCTCATATCATATTACATCCCCCTCTCATTGTCTCTAACATCCAGGTGCATTTGTGGCCAAGATTGCCCGTCCTCAGAAAAGAGCCGGAGCCATCCAGTTCAGCCCCCAGGCAGTGGTGGGCCAACACCAGGGCCAGACCTGCCTCATGCTGCGAGCCACCAACCTGCTGCATCGCCCCCTGGTGGACGTGAAGATGTGTGCCGTGCTGTACGAGGAGCGAGATGGTCAGGCCCTACATCAGACCTCTCTGGACTTCCAGCTGGACCATCTGGGCCAGCAGCCCTGTCCGTTCTTCATCTTCCCCCTCACCTTCTACCACCCTCTGGAGCGCAGCAGCCCCCTCTACCCGGCCCTGTGCGAGGGCACCTCCGCCCACTTTGAGCTGGTGGTGTTCCTCTCCGCCTCGCAGGAGGGAACTGGCGACTCTTGCCAGAAGAGGACCTCCTACCTCCGCCAAGAGATCCAGTTTGATCGTCGCTTCGTCCCCGCCTTGGGGCTGGACGCCCGGGGGAGGTACAAGGTGAGCGCCCAGCATTTTGACACAGCATACTCAAAGGATCCTCTGGACAAGGACTGTGTGGTCCAGGTGAACGGCGACGGCAGCGACAGGATGGAGTAAGGAGGCAGCAGGGAGCTTTCAGGGAGACACAGGCTAAAGATGTTTCTGAGGGACAAATGCTGCAGAGGAGGGTAGTGAGGCAGCAACCCAGGTGCCCGAATAAAATGTAGGCATTTTACGTGTGCAAACCAGGGATATGTAACTTAAACGTACATTTGAAACAAAACTTCAGCAAGATATCTTTCTAAAACATGACATTTTACGTTTCTGCATACCTGCAATTTCAACGTAAATTTGAAGCAAAACTGCAGTTTGAAAACCTTGCAGCCTTTCCAACATTAAATGCAAATAAAATAACTTCAACAACTTTGGTTATGTGTAGGCATTTAGGATTTTGGGTTAGGAATTAAGCTTAAATCCCCCCCTCCAGTCAGTTTTGTCATTTTTAAGATATTTCATGTGTAGCTGTGTTTTTCCTGCTCTGCTAATTAGCCAACGTGTCCACCACTGTATTCTGTTGACAAATAACCTTATTTTGCTCAAAGTCTTAAATGTGCTCACGCGCTAGAAACGGGTGCTGACGTCAGACTTTATGGTCGTCAACACTCATGTATGCGGACGTGTCATAGACAAATACAATATTTGTAATATTGAAATATTACAAATATTGAAATATTACATACAGTATATTCACTGTAATTTAATATTACAGTGAATACAATCTGCTGTTGGCTTGGCCGCTACATTTGTTAACGTAGTGTTCAGACCATTCGTTCTGCCTCAAAACGCCACGATAGTCCCTTTTAACCAGTTCGAGCTAAATACTTCGGCTTCAGGACGAACATTTTGCGATAGATTTTGAGATCGAGGCAACCATACTGTTTCTGGTCTGTCCGGCTTGAAGGGAGACAAAGATCATATTGAAGGTAGGAGCGAGGCTCTTATCCTTTTTGGACAACAGTGCTCCAGCCATGATGTTGCAGTGGAACAAGGTAGAAGCCTTTGGTTCTTACATGAACTTTGGTGCAAAAGATTAGTCTGGGGACGTAGTTTATTACGACGCGTGCAGCTTTGCGTTTCCACTGTAACAGCAGGATTATACACAGGTGGAAAACTGACTGGAGGCGGGCTTTAAACAACAAAAACATTGACTCACGGCTGAAATGTAGACTTCCCAGCAAGCACGGACGGACCCAAGTCATATCATGACGAGTCAGATCTGGCCCAGATTATCACTGTATCACTATCCAACTCATTTCACTCACCAGTCACCACTGAAATATCCATGAGGATAACTAAATGGTTGCAATCAATCACGTATTTCTCAGCCTGGGCTATTTATTTATCCAAAATCTGAGTGATCAGCACTTGCATGTGGACAATCTGCACTGATTAACAAACTGTTTATTCGTGGAGGTGGGACTACGAGGAGATGAATTGCGGGGAATCCTGCAATTGTCTGCAGTGTTTCGGGGTTCTTCTTACACAGATTATAAACGGTTACACTGTGATGTCTGATCCAAGACTTGACACCAACGTTTTAAATATAAGTTTCTGCCATAATCCTACATAGGCTATATTCGTGTCTCGTATAGCCTAACAGGAGCACTGGGTAAACAAACGTTATAGGGTGACACTTGTACATTTTGAGGGAATTCCTCAATGATTCTTCGAGATTAAGATTTGAATTAAATTAGCTTTCGTTTTTATTAAAACTGTCCCGACTCCATGGATGTATACATGGATGTATACCAGTATAAAAAGAACTTTGAAACGGTAGGCTATATTACACCAACGTACAGCAGATAATTTCAGCGAACAGGTAGCGTAGTGGTAGGATAGCCTTCCGTAAATTGTAGATCCAGAGTTCAAATCCTACACGTGGTGGTATTATATTTTTTTTTAATGTAGCATAAATTGTTAATCTGGACATAATTATAGCTTTATGTATAAAGTTGCTGAATATACACTGTGTACATAGCAGAATAACTGAACATGCCCATTCATGGTAACGGTCATATTTCGACGTCAGCTTGACGTTCCCGCGTAGACGTCTAAATCATCCCCAAATCACCCTGTGATCTGGCCTAGTCCTGAACGTCACTGGAACACGTCATCACAACGTTATCATGACGTCATTTTGCTTGCTGGGTTTAGAAACACTGTGAGCATGACTGGGACATGAGCCCTCCGTCCACAACACCCTTACTGGCCACCGCGCTATTTCAATAGCAGACTCTATGATGTGTATAGCATTGATACAATCTAGAAACATGATATGCAATCTATTTTGGTTCAGAGATGCTGAACGTACATGATGCGTGGGTTGCAGAAACAATGCTGACATTTTATTCTGGCAACCAGGCTGGAGGCAGACCAATAAGGATTGATTAAATGATAGATACCAAGGACCTTAAAAAAGAAGGATAAGACATCACTCACAGCGTTTGAATTTTGCATGGGGGGCCAGTTGTATTGAAGTGAATGGGGCAGACAGAGTAAATCCTACTATAAACCATCATTATCTGTATCATTTCACCTTGGAGTAAACAAGGGCAAATTTGGCCCAGGACCACGTGTAGCAGGCTTGATGGGGTACCGGCACGGATGGAGTGAGGGCAAATCGTGGCAATTGTTATTCCATTCAATTGGTGGTACTTCTTGTAGTGTCCCACTGTCCCATTATGAAAGCAAAGATCTGACAGAGTGAGTGTGTTTTTCAAAGGGAAGGCAGACGTGACTGGCAGTATTGCACCCTAAGTGGCCGTTCACACCATATGCCAAAGTCACGCCGAAGCCACGCAGTTTCATTTCAGCGTCCTGGTTAACAGGTGAGAGCGTTCACACCAGCCGCATACCACGCCACGCTGAAGCCATCGTTCAGGATTCAGTCCTATTTTGCAGTCGCGTGAAGCTTGAAGCTGCCAGGCATGAATTCAATGGGAGTTGTGGGCGGGTTCAAGGCGCGCCGAGCAAGGCGCCATGGGGAAAAGAGACTGCTCCTGGTGTGAACGGTTAAGCGTCAGTTCGCTCTTATTTCAGTCAGTTTGCACTTCTTCACTGCAACTGCATGCATGGATCACTATAGTCTCGCTTGGCAGAGACTAGGATCACCGCTACTCTGCATCGATGTAGGTAACGTTCATTGCCTCCGTCAAAAGGGACAGCCGCATGAACTGTATCACTGATGGTGAAACGTGCAATTAAACCGCCAATTAATCTGGTGTGTGTCTGTGTGTGCGCTCGTTGTAGACCAGGCAGCGCGGCAAGTGGGCGGGGGTGACCAGCACGATTGAAACACCACCCCATCGGGAAATGAGAGTGAATCTCACCAAGCGACCCCGAAATAAGGGCTCTTTCCGTGACATTATGACTGAGTGACTAAAAAGCTGTCTCTTGACGGTGACAAGTGGTAAAAATTCTTGCACCAGATGAAAGAAAAGACATTACCTGATGTTGACTGATGTTTTTTGTATGTAAATGTGCACGTTTGTTTTCCTTGTTATTGGTCTCCAAACAGATCATGTCTCTGTGCAGCATCTGCATAATATAGCTCAACTCAAGCCCCTGTTTGGTCCAAAATATAGCTAGATTAGCTAAACTATATCATGACACATGACTGTACAGGACTAAACTATATCATGACACATGACTGAACAGGACATCAGTCAACATCACGTCATGTGTTTTCCGATCAAAGGTGAAACAACACAGATATGATGGTTCATAGTGGGACTTAACCTGCCTGCCCCATTCACTTCAATACAACTGGCCCCAATGCAGAATTCGAAGGCCGTCACGTGAGTGATGTCTTATCCTTCTTTTTAGGGTCCTTGATAGATACATGGAAGTGGACAATATGGCAGAATAGTGACCGTTTGACAAGAGGAAGTACAGATCAGGAAGGAAGAGAACGCAATCACTGTATTATCATTCATATAAAAGGGCATTCATGTTGCGGATCAAAGGTTTCTTCCACTGATGTTTATGGACGAGCTGCCACCTGCTGGATCAAACTGGACTATCAATCTGAAATGTCAATGACCAAAAGGATCACATGGGATGAGAGGCCGCTGTCGATACCAAGCTGCTATGGTTATTCAGTGGAAGCCTTTTGGACAAAGACTTCAATGTCTTAAATTCCCTTAAATTGAGCTAACATTAGACCGACATGCCTGAATAAACATTATGTCTAAATGATTGACAGAATGATATTGACTGAATGATTTGTAGATTGCCTTAACTTTGAAAAATCATCACCGAAATCATTATGCAAACCAAAGATTATATATATATATATATTATGTTCAATTTGTACAATACTAAAATGTCTCTAGATTTAGCACTTTAGGAAGAAAGTGCACGTTAGGAAGAAGTCGTAATATTTTAGTCAACATGTATTTGGAGTATTTGCATTTTCCCTTTGAACTTTCTTGATATGAAGAAGGAAATCACCTGGTTTAAAGATCATTTTCATGTAAAGCAACATAACACATAACAAGAGAAGTGTTCCATAAACTGTGATAGTGAGGGATGAGATCTAAATGTATCACACATGCTTCCACGCCTTTGTACAGTGTACATTACATTACATTACATGACATGAAATAAATATTTTCTAAACAAGCTTGCAAATGAGAAGAGCCATGATTTTTCTCACCTCATGGGCATGGAGCCCATGATCGCCAACCTCTTTCTTCTTTTTATTGAACCATTATTACAGAAACTCAGGTTAGGTTTGTATCCAATTGTATCAAACCGCACTGCATCACAATAGGGGTGAGTCGTATCATATCTTTATGATATATCTATATTGAATCGTTTGCAATGCATCAAGATCTGTATCTCATCGCCACAGTGATGGAGATTCCCATCCCTACTGTACTGTGCTGCTTAAAGGAGTTGATCAAGTAAAAACTTATGGTGACAAGCTAGTGTTTTACCTTGAATGTGACATTCACTGAAATATCCCTAGAATTAGATAAGCAGTTATCACAGTCCATCTATTGTATTATTGTAAGTCACAAGTGTCTGCTAAATAACAAATTAATTTATGTCCATCTTCTGATTTGGTGGTAATATCCCTCATGGGTGATGGTTGTCCCAGGCAATGCTGCCCCCTGGTGATCTTAAGTAGTACTGCACACATCTCTTTCACTCGCTCACTGTCTGCTGTCCAGTATACCATAAATCAGTGAAATTATTGAGGTTTTAACAGCCAACTTAGTTCAGAAATGGCACGTAATCAGCAATCAATCACAGTATGTACAAAGTTTACACAGGTATCTGAACAATGCACAACTTCCATTATCGAGCCGGAGGCAATGAGATGGATTTCCTACATTATTCTACCAGTGTTTGATATGCTTTATTGCAAACATCAAGCCAACACATGTTCCATTCAGGTAGCTAGTCTAACAACATTGTATAGTTTTAAAAAGTGCCCAAAAATATTTTACAGACCTTTTTATTTGGCAATTTAACAGTATTAGTAAAGAAAGACACTTCAGCCTAGATTACCACAAACATAATTTACAATGATATACTCTTTTATTTATGAAAAAATACATTATTTTGTGCTACATACAGTAGTTTTGTTACATGATAGACAACCAGCAGAAACTAGAAAGTAAATGCATAAATAAATGGGACCTGTTACATGACACTGTTAAAGGAGAATTCTGTTTTTTTTTTGTACAACCTGGACCTTATTTCCAGCTTTAATTATGATTTTTAACTCGCCCTGATAAGTTCTGTTTGATGCACTGAAACGATAACATGCTTTGAGATGCGACCTGGAAACAAGCAATATGGGGCATGTGTAATGCATGTATTTACGTCCTGTAAATATCTTATTTTCTGACACACAGCGGCTCATATCCTTATTAAAGCTGGAAATAAGGTCCAGGTTATAAAAAAAAACGATTTCTCCTTTACGATCAAACACATCTTATGGGGCTGCTACACAGGACGTTGGACCAAACAGACAATTAGCGACATTGCTAATGTGCCGTTCTTTCCCAATGAGGAGGGCAGGGAACAGGATGTCCTATTGCCTATAGTCAGTCTCACTACTGCCTAGTCAGTCTCACTACTGCCTAGTCAGTCTCACTACTGCCTAGTCAGTCTCACTATTGTAAATCCAGCTATGCTTGCCAGACTGGTGCACGACACATCACGCAGGCTTGTAGCATAGCAGGTAGCCAGTTAGCAATGCCAGTGCTTAATTCACAAGCTAAATTCCTCTCTGACAGCCTGACAGACTGCCTTGTGTTACTTTGCTCGTCGTCAGGCGTAGCATTAAGCATTGTCTAACATTCTTTCGTCTGCCTGGCTTACTCTTACTGGGCCTCCTTAGTTTGTACCGGCTGCAGTCTGGCAGGCCAAGGCTGCTTGTTAGAGATTCTAGAGATCACCCACTTGTTTAGTATTTCAGCAGTCGCAGAATCGCACTGAAGTGTGTGTTCTCACTATAGTTGGGGATAAAACAATATCATTTAAAGATATCATTGAGAGCTTCAGGCACTTCTCCAAAACTTTAACTTCTAGGTTAGGTTGCTAGCCAGCTAACAGTATTATTAAGTATATAAGCGATCTAATCAAATATTGGCAGCTTATAGAGAGCCAAAGTGAAAGTCACGCCCACTTCCGGGTTAGGCATATAACTCAATGGATTTCATCCCCATTTATTTTCCCGTAGACATTTCGTCAAATGCTTATAAAAAATAATTTTACTTGGTCAAGCCAAGTGAGTCAACTATATTTAGAATCAGGAGAGAACAGAACATTTCACTCAGACCAAAAACTGAACAGAAAACGTGTTAAAAACACTTTTTTTTGTTTTGGTCTGAGTGAATTGTCCTATGGTTTGACCAAGTAGAACTCTTTTTATAAGCATTTTACGAAATGTCTATGGAAAATAAAATGGTGGATGAAATCCCTTGGTTCGTATGGTTAACCCGAAAGTGGGCGTGACTTTGGCACTCTACTTGGATGCTGTCATTGTATCACTTTCAAGCCCCAACAAAGTCAACCCGCTGAGTGACCAGTTCAGTGTCTGAAAAGAGGGAGAAACCATGTGCATGCAGTGCATGCTGGGATAGCTCGCGGTGCAAACCAAGCACATGATGTGGGGAAAGGGCTGGGACAAACGTTTACAGTCACATGACTTGCAAATACAATACAGGCAGTGTGCAAGATCCAATCTATTTGACTAAAGAAGATGACATTGATTGCACAATGTTTCTACCACCTTCCACCCACTTTGTCATTAGCGTAACGTCTCCCTCCCCATCAGCACACTGATAGAGAAATGCTGCCTGGAAGAATGAGGACCATTATCGTCAGTGCCCCCAATGCAAAGTCTACACCTTTTTCACCAGCAGCCATTTTGTGTCTAAAAGGCAGGAAGTAAGCAAGCAAAACATGAAGAGGGTTTCAAACTTTCAATCCATTTAAGCGTTCCAGACAGTGCCAGGGCCCTTGTTAATGTTTTGCTTGCACCGGTGTTACTTCCTTCCTTTTGGACACAAAATGGTTGAGGTTAAAAAGGCAAATTGAGGAGGGCTTTACCAGTGAATTCATCAATAGTGTTTTCTTAGCCGATTTGAATGAAATGTCTTTTTCTAACTCCATGTCCTGGTTATTAAAACACAGTTATTAGAGACGCACGATATATCCACAATCATATCTAATCGGTATCGGCTGACATTAGTCATTTTTTAAATATATTGGTTAGCCCAATGAGTAAAATAACAGCAATGTTAATATCGCTCATCGGTATTTTCATATTGAGAGGAAACAATGCATTAAATGTATTGTTTATGGGCTTTTCCAAATGTTTTGGAAGTAAGGAAAGACAACTTTTTTCAAATTCACAGTGTTTACATGCGTTTTTCAGTATGGACAAAAATGTGATTATCATAGAAACTTGTTTTTATACAGACCATATCGACACGGGTAAATATCGGTTTATCGGCCATAACGGCAACGTTAATATCGTTATCGTCTAAATGTGCATCCCTAACAGTTATCTAAAATTTCCATATCAATATTTGGGTGGGCTAAAATTAATCCCAGTTGCTACCGGTAGTTGACATGCCCAGGAATGATCCAAGCCATGACTCCACAAACAAACCCCTCATGGCCTACAGGGGGCGTCTCCGTCAAGAGATGCCACATGTCTCTTTACACTGTGCTGTGCTGAATGACAGCCATGACAGCAGCCACAGACGCTGTGGAGGAGTGCTCTACATCTATGTGCATATCTGTGGCCAAACGTCTATAAAACCTATATATGTATACGGGCTTTGAGAAGCCCCGTTACACAAAACGGTCTCTGAAAACATGCAGACATGCTTTTGTGAACTATATCAAGCAGTGATCTCCAAACGTCATAAAGAGTATAACTATGCAGGTCTTAGTTCCAGCCAACACAACAGCAGATATGCAAACATATTTTAATATTAGTTAAACGAAGTAACAAGAAAATTAAATTGTTTGACACATAAATTCACATCATGATAATGTTTAGCTCCACAATCCTATTAGTGAAAATAGTTTCAGTCATCCCAGAGCGTTAATCCATTACACTCTAAACACACAGTATGCTGCTTTGCTCTGCCTAAATAAGTTCATATTCCCTTGATATATGCTGCCTCAGGGATAGTCACAGACGGCGGCTGACCGCTTGGAAACTCTAAAGCTAGTTCTGAAAATGTGACTTGAACACAAACTAGCTTGTGGAGTCTTTGAGGTATGAAATGTCAAATATTTAGGTGAAGTGTTGACTTTAAATTCAGGGACAAGCCTTAACAAGTCTCCATTCTTGTCATAAAGTGGAACATTTAATTCTGAGCTCTGGGATAGAGTACCACAGGAGTGAGTCCTAAGGATCTGCCTAAGACCTGGATGTTAATACGGTTCCTGCATCTCAAAGTCAGATGGGATTTTTCTATGCAAGGTATCTTGGTTAAATGCCTTTGTGTTTAACAAAAGTTAATGAAACTGAGACCTTTGTGTTCAGCAGGATAATTTTCACAAATGAGGACCACTGTTATGATTTTGAGGACCACCGTTATGATTTATTATGAGGACCACTGTTGTGATTTTGGAAGCGTAAATGCAAAACGCGTAAACTTACTTATCTGTGAAGATGATCTTGCTGAACACAAAGTTTGTTGTTTCAGAAACTTTTGTTAACCACATTTCAGGCATTTCACCCAAATCCCCATAGAAAAATCACATTGACTATCCAGGGTTAGGGTTATCTATCCAACGAGGGAACTAGGAGGTGCATGGGTTGGCCTACAAAAATATGTCATCCCAGGTATTCTATTGGCTAAAGTGGCAGCCTATAGTGAAGCTGTTTCTAAAATCTCCTTAAAGGTGAAGGTGCATGTCCAGACCTTGGGTCTGGATGGTCACGACATTGGTCTGGAGGTCACGAGCAGAAGGTGGACTGCAGCTCTTTGAAGGCGGCCCGCCTCTGGAGCCTCTCCACTTCCTGCCTCTTGCGTTCTTCTTGTTCCTCTCGGATCTCAGCCTCAAACTTGCTGCCCACAGACAGAGCCTGCATCTGATGACACACACAAAACACCTCCTTCACATCAATAGAAGTCATTGCTAAATCCTATGAGCTGTATGACCATCCTTTCACCTCGCTCAAGTCATCAGAAGCCCATTCATTTCCTATATAGAGGTCAGCGAAAGTAAGCACAAAGCTAAGCTTTATGCTGTAAGCATTGCCACCCCATCTCAACGCTTGGTTTAGCGCTGGAGAGAGTCTGGCTCAACCTACCATCATTCTGGTATAGGGGGAAAAACGCTCTGCCATGTTTACATTTTGTTTAAACCAGCGGTTCCCAAAATTTCCCAACTCCTAGCCAACGTGAAAATCTCGAAAATGTCCGTGGCCCACATCTGACCGTGAACAGTACAGAGGGCGAATAATACGTTCTCAGAGCACTTTTTATAGAGAGCCGCAGGAATGAGTCCAGAAGTATACTTCCAGGTTAGTGAGAGGAAAAGTCTATGGGATTTAACATGAGGGCTTTCACTTCAAATGTACTGTAAGCTTTTTTTATTTACTCAATGCATAAAATAAGGTCTGTGGTTAACAAAAGTTTATGGGAACGCGAATTTGGGTTCAGCATGATAATCTTCACAAACATGAATAACTTTTGGAACGTAAATGTGTATACCGGTATATATATATATATATATATATATATATATATATATATATATATATATATATGTAATGTAATGCTCTCACAAATGGACTTGCTCATTTTTCTTGACAAATCTTTGTGTATCTGGTCTAGTCAATACCAAGGAGTCAAGCTGTCCCACATAGCTCCCGTTAGATGTTCCTTTCTGTGCACTAGGGGGCAGTATGCCATAAACCAGTCTCTATCAACCCCAAATGTATGGGAGGAGTGAGAGGGTCAGGCAGCTCAGTGGTATTTTTAGTCATTTAGCACAGAAGAAATATCCAGATCTCTCCTCCTCACCCACATGAAATTCATTTGACTACCTGAGCTGCATATTCAACTGGGACAGTTCAAAAAAAGAGCCCAGACCTGGTAAAAACCTCCCTTTATTTTCATTTAACCTGGCTAGGAGGCATTATCAGTCAGGCAGCTTAACCCAGTCTGACTCTTCCAGTGGTGAAGAATAATACTAGCTGCAGTGATGAAGCCTGTCAGAGCTAGACCTGCTTTAGATATTCCTTGTGGCAGCTCTGACCTATCTCCCAGTAGACAAAACTGGGGGGTTTCAGGTAAGGTTTTTTCAAGCCATTCACCTAGTTTCCCAATAACCTCTTTGCAGGAGGGAAAAACCAGAGGACATTCCCACATTGAGTGTAAGAAGATACCTGCCTCTACCTTACATTTGCAACACAACACAGATTGTGCTGTTAAAATGTACTTGTAATTGGCTGTGTGTGTTCTGTGTTCTGTGTATTACGGATCACACACAAAAAGCGTTGCAACGTGCATCAATAATCACTTTATTTAATTGCCATTGTTGTGAAGATTTTAACCAGATGTTTCCTGGTTTTACTGGCTCACTTGATGCTGCTCGTGCTCAGAGTTTTTTGTGGTTCTGCACGTGAATTGTTATCACAAACGCTGCATGCGGAATCAAAGGCCAGAACGCAAACGACAGTTTGCCGTTTTATGCAGAGACAGTTGTCGTCTAAACATGACCTAAAGGGTCTAAAACTCTAATTGGTTCTCGCAAGGACGGAAGCCCAAGATGACACACACACACACACACACACACACACAACACACACAAAAACACACACACACACACACACACCTACCTTGGCTTCAAAGAAGTCCTTGGCGCCCATCACTCCCTCAGTGGAGACGTCGATCTGTGACAGCTTGGCCAGCAGCATCAGGCCACTCTCCTCCTGCAGCTCTCCAGACGCCGCCTTCCGGAAGATCAGGAGAAACTGCACAAGAGCACAACTCAGGTTACTCATGCAATTACGTTAGCTAAAGATTACCTCCATTCTGTGGAAGATAACGTCAGGCGGCCGGTGACGTGAGGTCTGGAGAGAATATCCACTACTGGCTTTTTCTTCGGGCTAAAAAGTTACCCAGCAACAGTTAGCAAACAGCTAGCATAGACTGTAAGAGACAGTAAAGCGAGCAAGAAGGAAAAAGGCTAGCATTGGCAACGAGCAAGCAGTGGTAAGCGGCGACAACAAGATGGCTGTCGTGGCTCGGCTGTCAGAAAACTTAGCTGTAGCTCTTTTTTCTTTACTTCACTGGAAGACAAGAAGGCCACACACACACACACACACGCACACGCACACACACACACACACCTCTCTGAAGCTCAGCTTGCCGTCAAAGTCTTCGTCCACCTCCTTGATCATGTTCTTGAGGCCCAGGTGGGTCTGTGGAGCTCCCAGCTTCTCCATCATCAGCTTCAGCTCCATCAGGTCGATGAAGCCATCTTTACCAGAGTCAAACCTGCACAAACACACAACACAACAGTTAGCTCCAACTGGACTGGAGTTAGCTCCAACTGGACTGGCATTAGCTCCAACTGGACTGGAGTTAGCTCCAACTGGACTGGAGTTAGCTCCAACTGTGCTGTATTTGTATTTGACTCCACACCTAGCTCCTATGTGTGAAACAAGTCTGAAAATTATGGATGGGCATCAATAATCAAAAGTCGATAATTGATCGTTAAGGAAGATGGAATTGATCATGTGGTATTTTGGTCGCAACCAGTGAATGTGTGAATGGTGAATCAGCACTCAGCAGCCTGGATAAATGTTCGTTAACGTGCGTTCGCGTCTCACCCCCTGAGCATGCTCATCTTCCTAAACAAGAATCAGTAGGCTGGACGCTGGAGTTAACTTGATCGTTAATTTTCCCAAATTTCGATTATTGAAATGTATTCAAATGCCCATCCCTACTGAAAAAATACATTGTGAAAGTATGTTCCTGTAAATTGACCCATTCAAAAGCCCCTGACTTGCTGTGTCTGGAATACAGCTTTCAAAATTCAGAGGTTTTCCCAAAATTCCACAGCCAGTAGAAACCCCCCAAAAACAGGTTTCGCTGGTTCAGTTGTTCCCTAGAACAGGTTCCACCGTATAGTGAAAGTCTGTCTGTCCAACTGGCTGTTTCCTGGTATTATGCACATACATCCACCTTAGCAACATGTCCACAGATAGAAGTTAGACATTACTGTGTGTATGGCTGGTCCAATAAGATGGAGGTACTAATAAACCGTGTTTACTACAATTTTCACTACTGTTGAAAGGTGAGCTGCCATCTTGGATTTTGCGGTTGGGGCTGGTGAGGCTCCCCTGAGATCATGGTAGGAAAAAACTGCAGCGCATGATCAAGACAGCAAGCAGGATCTTCGGGGTCGATCAGGTGTCAGCACAGCTGTATGACTCAGGTGTCTGCAGCACAGCTGTATTACTCAGGTGTCTGCAGCACAGCTGTATGACTCAGGTGTCTGCAGCACAGCTGTATTACTCAGGTGTCTGCAGCACAGCTGTATTACTCAGGTGTCTGCAGCACAGCTGTATTACTCAGGTGTCTACATCACAGCTGTATTACTCAGGTGTCTGCACCACAGCTGTATTACTCGGGTGTCTGCAGCACAGCTGTATTACTCAGGTGTCTGCAGCACAGCTGTATTACTCAGGTGTCTGCAGCACAGCTGTATTACTCAGGTGTCTACATCACAGCTGTATTACTCAGGTGTCTGCAGCACAGCTGTATTACTCAGGTGTCTGCAGCACAGCTGTATTACTCAGGTGTCTGCAGCACAGCTGTATTACTCAGGTGTCTACAGCACAGCTGTATTACTCAGGTGTCTGCACCACAGCTGTATTACTCAGGTGTCTACAGCACAGCTGTATTACTCAGGTGTCTGCATCACAGCTGTATTACTCAGGTGTCTGCACCACAGCTGTATTACTCAGGTGTCAGCACAGCTGTATGACTCAGGTGTCTGCAGCACAGCTGTATGACTCAGGTGTCTGCAGCACAGCTGTATTACTCAGGTGTCTGCATCACAGCTGTATTACTCAGGTGTCAGCACAGCTGTATGACTCAGTTGTCTGCAGCACAGCTGTATGACTCAGGTGTCTGCAGCACAGCTGTATTACTCAGGTGTCTGCAGCACAGCTGTATTACTCAGGTGTCTGCAGCACAGCTGTATTACTCAGGTGTCTACAGCACAGCTGTATTACTCAGGTGTCTGCAGCACAGCTGTATTACTCAGGTGTCTGCATCACAGCTGTATTACTCAGGTGTCTGCATCACAGCTGTATTACTCAGGTGTCTGCATCACAGCTGTATTACTCAGGTGTCAGCACAGCTGTATTACTCAGGTGTCTGCAGCACAGCTGTATTACTCAGGTGTCTGCATCACAGCTGTATTACTCAGGTGTCTGCAGCACAGCTGTATTACTCAGGTGTCTGCAGCACAGCTGTATTACTCAGGTGTCTGCAGCACAGCTGTATTACTCAGGTGTCTGCAGCACAGCTGTATTACTCAGGTGTCTGCAGCACAGCTGTATTACTCAGGTGTCTGCAGCACAGCTGTATTACTCAGGTGTCTGCAGCACAGCTGTATGACTCAGGTGTCTGCAGCACAGCTGTATTACTCAGGTGTCTGCAGCACAGCTGTATTACTCAGGTGTCTGCAGCACAGCTGTATTACTCAGGTGTCTGCAGCACAGCTGTATTACTCAGGTGTCTGCAGCACAGCTGTATTACTCAGGTGTCTGCAGCACAGCTGTATTACTCAGGTGTCTGCAGCACAGCTGTATTACTCAGGTGTCTGCAGCACAGCTGTATTACTCAGGTGTCTGCAGCACAGCTGTATTACTCAGGTGTCTGCAGCACAGCTGTATTACTCAGGTGTCTGCAGCACAGCTGTATTACTCAGGTGTCTGCAGCACAGCTGTATTACTCAGGTGTCTGCAGCACAGCTGTATGATGACCTTATTCTCAAAAAGCCTAATCAGATCCTCAATGATCCTACCCACCCTCTCCACCTGAAGTTCTGCGTGAGCAGCAGGTCAAATCCTACAGCGGAAAATCTGAACAACAAGATACAGCAAATAATTTGTGCCTACGGCAATTAGAACACTAAATAGGAGATAAGTAGGCTATACCTGTTACCTGGGTTTTCTTTTTATCCTAACTGTATTTTATAATGTGCTTGTTTTTTTGATAAGTGACTACAGTGCATAGGTTAGTGCACTTTTACTTTTAATTTAATACAGTGCGTTTTTTTTACTGTTGGCACTGCCTGATATGTGTCTGTGCGTATACTGTATATGTGTACAGTATGTATCGCAATCAAGACGTGTATGACCACATGAATTTCCCCTTGCGGGATAATAAAGTTGACCTTGAACCTTGAAATCCAAGGTCAGGTGATGTCACAAGGGGTGCTCCTGACCTTTGACCTTGTCAGAATCAGAATCAGAATAATTTTATTCGACCATAGTATGTTTGCACATCCTATCCTATCCTTGTAATAAAATTGCCTAGGGCGAGTAGCGAGCGGGTGGTGTCTGTCAGTCACCATTTTGTGTCACGAAAGTAACATCGGGCCGCAGGCCCAATTTCACCATCGTGACGTCGACCGATACCCCCCCCCCCCCCCCACACACACACACACACAGACCCCTCACCCCCCGGCCCCAGACACACAGACTCAGCACAAATTTCATAGCGCCACCTACCGATACCTTCCAACACAATACCGGGCCGGAGTCCCAGCTAACTAGATTAGTGGCCTGATAATCTAGTACCGGTACAAGGAAATTTTCTTGGTGTAGTAGGTGCACACGTTACATGAGATTTAGACAACACAATAAATACACCGAAATTTAAACATATACAAGATATAGACCGAGTATTTACAGCCAAGTGTGGCAGAGTACAATGTTAGCAAGGCAATGTGACATGTACACATGTGCTTGTTTGTGAGCCTCACAGCCATGTGATAGAGACTGTTCAGGTAGCGTGAGCTTGTAAATTCCTAGTTCCCAATAGAAATGGAATGTGACAAAACCCCACGAGTTATCTCCTGCCACCTTGAGTGTCAAGTAAATACACACAGCGTTTTCTCAGATAAAGCATGAAAACAGCCATTCTTAGGACACGAAGCTATGGCCTCAGTCACGCTGGTATGGGATTGCATTGTGAGATGTTGGACTGGCCGTCAGACGCTATTATCACGTGGGAGCCAATCAGACAGCTGTTATCATGTGGGAGCCAATCAGACAGCTGTTATCATCTGGGAGCCAATCAGACAGCTGTTATCATCTGGGAGCCAGTGGCAAGCCACACAGAGGCTGCTGTCTGATAGAGGGAGTATTTATAGAAGCTTTCAACAACTGTTTGGGGGGGGGGGGCAGCAAATCTGGTATGAGTGAAAGTACACACACACGCGCACACACACACACACACACACACACACACGCCGAATCTAGAGTGTGAGTAATCTGCTCTCAGACCAAAAAGGAAGCCATTGTTTCATTCCAGCTCCTCAGAAGGTGGTGGTGAGCTCCTTCCCTTTGTGCCTGATTTAGCTCTATTAACCATGAGACAATCAAGCTAAGATAACGTCATCACAGTGACACAAAAGAACATTGAAACCCATCCAGCATGAAGGTCTCAGCAGGAAACACCCTAACCCAGGGGTGGGCAATTATTTTTCATGGGGGGGGGGCCACATGAGAAACCCAGATTGTTGCCGGCGCCCGAACAAATAGCATAATATCATGATATGGCTTAACATAAGTGTTGTCTTTTCCTGCAAAATTGCTCTATAGCTGTTCCATTATTTGCCTTCACCCACTAGCTCATTACAACCACATTACTGATGATTATTTAATCAAAAATCTCATTGTATCAAATATCTGATGAAAGCACCAATCCAATAGTCAGTCATCCCTACAATATTGTCGAATATCGATACCGAGGTACGGTAGAAAAATTGTGATATTTGATTTTGTCCATATCGCCCAGCCGTGTTGGTAGTTACACGTACCAAAACTCTGTCCAATAAACAAGCTACTTGTGAGTCCTTGGTGACTTTTGTTTACAACTCCTGGGTCACTTATTGGCCAATCCTTTCAGAGGAACCCACCCACAAACCAAAACAGTCTAATTACTATCCAGCTGAAAGCCAATTACATCTGCCTTCTCTCTCTCTCTCACTCACTCACTCACTCACTCACTCACACACACACACACACACACACACACACACACACACACACACACACACACACACACACACACACACACACACACACACACACACACACACAGCTAATTATAGTACAGTAAATCAAATGTGTGCAATGTATGAGACAGCTGATGGGTGTGCTGCTCACAGTGCAGTGTGACAACTGTTCCACAACAACTGACAATCTCCACCCAGATGGTCCCGAGCACCACAGAGGCTCCGCCCAGATCGGATTCCCGAGCACCACAGAGGCCGAAGCTTATAAGAATTAAAAGACTAAGGCCATGTCCACACGGAGACGGAAGCTATCTTTTTTTTTTTCATTTCAGAAAAGTTTTCCATAAACATGGAAACGTTTCAAGAAATGTGTGTATCCACATGAAACCACTGAAACCGCTGTAGAATAACAGAGAAAGACAATCTCGTCAATAATGGCATACAACCTCTAGGGGCGCACAGTCTATAATGTGTATCTCACTGTAGCAGCAGCTTAAACCCTTGGCTTTGTGGGGAGGTTTGCCATGTCGATGAATAAAATGATGAAACCTACAGTATACAGGCAAATGCAGAGCTGTTCAGCAGGGCTGATGGTCTCCCTGTAGCCTACAATATAGAACGTTAACTATCGGTGACATTCCTGATATCATCCACTTCCATGATCTTTAGACATGTTGCAAACACATCCCAGCGTATTGGCCGCTCCTGCACATCACAGCACAGGCTAAATGATGCAACATAAATATACATTTATAAACTTATGGCATAAATGTGTTTTTATTGGAAAAAGTCGCGTCAAGTAAGCTAAAGTCTTGTTGGAGTGGACATGAGCGGATATCACAGACATCACAGTGCAACCGCGTGTTCCTCAAACCTCTCACTTCCCTATTCACGTTGTATTTACGAGGGCTATATATAGGGCAAGAGAGTATGTTGGTTACACTCAGGGTTTAGATTTCATTTCATTTCATTTTGTCCAATATTAAAATATTCCAGAATTGCATGTTGTATTAAAAATAAATATAATTTCTATCTAACACGTTAAGCCTGATTTTGTTTGTGTTATTGTAAAAATGTAGCCGCCGCTAAGCCTTCTGGGAAATCTCCGATGAAGGGAGGGGAGGGGTGGATCATCGTGGGGTGGATGGGAAGAGTCAGCTGTGTGGAGCCCTGAGGATGTTGTAGGCTACACGCTGTTCTCCGTGTCCACTTGTTGCTGACGGTGGTAATAGAGGAGCATTATATTTTGCTGCAAGATCCCCACTGCTGTAGCACGAACGTTACTGCCACAATTGTTATTGTTGCTGGTGGAGAGAGGTGGGGCTATGGCGTCATCGTTTCAGGAAAGATGCATATGGGTTGTAAACACGGAAATGCAAGGGTGGCGTCTTCAGATTTAATCACTCTGGGACCCGTTTTGAAAAATTAGCGTATACGGCCAGAACGTATAGTCCCAGAACGCGGTTCCATCTGGACGAAACGGCTATATGACAAAAAACTTTAGCGGATACACCTAAAGTCGTCTCCGTGTGGACATGGCCTAAGACTGAGAACTAAATCACTCACTGCCTAAAACTCATACATGTCATTGGAATAAAAGCAGTCAAATGGAAAACTCTAACAGCCAGGGCGCACTACATGTTAGGGGTGCTCCGATCACGTTTTTTGCCACCGATCACCGATTGCCTATGGGAAATATCTGCCCAACCGATCATCGACCGATCACCGATTACCGATCACCGATATATAAACTCCTCAAAAAAAGTTCGGAAACGTTAATTCGGTCGATTATTTCTCCCCTTTAATAATACCAATTGGTATTGTCTTTTATATTGTTGGAAAGCCTGATTAGTCACCTTTACAACGAAGTACAACTTGTAAGGATCGTGCCTTCGTGGAATGAGCAACACAGCTAAACGTGTGGGGGTAGCGCCCCAAAGAAATGTGCAATATTCTTCTGTTGGTATTCACTCTTGTTTTGAGTTGCTTGGTGGATTAGATGATTGCACTCTCCCACAGTGATAAGGACAAAAACAACACATAGTCAATTTTTACACTTTATTCATTTGACACTGTCAGGGACCTCAGTAGTGTGTGGAAGATCCATACGCAGCCACAACAGCTTGGCACCTTGGCACCGCAAATTAGGTGCCAATCAGGTGCCAGTCACACACCTCACAAGGCACAACAAGGCACAACATTATGTTCATTTAAAACAGATTTCTATGCAAAACTATGTTTTCTTTCTAATATTTCCTCTTTGGTACTTGTGGTATTTCGGATCACACCAAAAGAAAACCGCAATAGTACTTTTATTTTGAAAGTTGGAACGTGAGTTTTCCATTCTATCTGTCATCAAACGGTCTTTAGCGTGTTGTGGTCTTTGATTTGTCCCTGTATTATTCACGTGTGCCTTGGTATCAGAAATATCTATTGTATGAAGAATGACGAGTTATTTGACTGCTTTTGCCTGATAGTTTTTCATTGGATATATTGACGGGATCCAACACTTGCATGAGTTGATGCGGAGTGATTAATTAATTATGCACGACATTAATAGATTCACTTTTTCCTTCTAACCTTTTAGATTTTTTTTCTGCTCTCCCCAAAATTTCAATAAACCTTTATGGCATAGTATTACAATACAACAATACTGGTGTTGACAGTGTTGACAGTAATAGAAGATGCCAAATCATTCAAAACAATAAGCATTTTGCTTTTAGGAGCATTGTGCCAGCGTGCCGCACTGTTCCAAAACGTGTCAACGTGTGTCGTTGCCTGGGAAATGCACATCCCATAATACAACTGTTCGCATCGCATCCCATAATAGTATGATGATACTTGGGATGCCAACATAGATGCGAACAGGTTAGCTAAGAGTTTAGCGTCGCCAGCTAGGAGCCCCCACCGTTACGGTCGGGGTACGTTTCGAAATGCCTCCAGGCCTGAAAGATTTTCTAGGGGAAACACTGAGTATCGTAGGGTAAAAATCTTGGTATCGTGACAACTCGTCAACTCGGGTGTGACGTCACCCAATGTAAATGGCAGGCGACATTTTCAGAGAGGCTTTCTTCATTCCAGGGAGTGGTGCCACCTCCCCTGATGGAGTGGTACCACCTCCCCTGATGGAGTGGTGCCACCTCCCCTGATGGAGCGGTGCCACCTCCCCTGATGCTCTGGGCTGGGCCTCATTGTCCCGGCAGCAGTGTTAATTATAGATGCAGCTCTTGGCTTAAGGCGAGTCACTCTCACTCACTGCTAGTTTCTCCCTCATTCTGACTTTTCAATTCAGTTCAGTTCAAAGAGCTTCACTGCTCTGGCATTTAAAACACATCTAAAGATATACAGCAAAACAGAGATCATCAAAAGCAATGATCATTTATCAGTTGAACTTTTTTCCCATTGAAAGACAATACTATTCATTTGATGATTGAGTTGAAAGGTTTGATTCGGTTGGTTTTGCTCTTCCTCAGGATAACTGAAGCACACACAGACGGTATTGGTGTCAAAGTCATTGTTGTTCTTTAATTTTGGGGAAGATTCCTGCTCTCACATGAGTGTGAGAGATCTGTCTTCAGCTCTCCCTTCTCTCTCTCTGCTGCAGAGATGGATGGTGTGTGTGTGTGTGTGTGTGTGTGTGTGTGTGTGTGTACGTGTGTACGTGTGTGTGGGTGCGTGCATGCATATGTATGTGTGTGGGGGTTGTCAGACTCAGTAGGCAACAATACATCCTCATTCGCAATGCATCAGTCCCATTTTAGCCTCAGTGGCTCTGATGCAGAGATGGATGTGTGTGTGTGTGTGTGTGTGTGTGTGTGTGTGTGTGTGTGTGTGTGTGTGTGTGTGTGTGTGTGTGTGTTTTTAGCCTGGCTCTGAATGATGCAGAGTTTTGCTCTAAAGAGAAAACATTTTGGTGGAGAAATAAGGAGGAAAACTGAATTCCTAAAAAAGGGGGGGAGGTCAACAGAGGGTGCATTTCCTGATCAGCTTAAAAACAAAAGCTACTCAAACAAATGTAAATGTGAAGCTATATGACTGAATGATTCATGAATGTATCTTTATCAGATCTAGTCAAGCTTCAATGCTGCATTCAAATGTGAACTATGCCTTTAAGCCCAGGGCTTTGTGAAAGTGGGTCAGCAGGCTGTGCGGGTCCCCTAGGGGAGTGTGGAGGGACTGGGTGAATGCATCAGTGCTGCGTGAGAAAGGAGGTAAACTGAACAAGATTTGAGCTCAGTGCTGCGTGAGAAAGGAGAGAAACTGAAGAGATGTGAGATCAGTGCTGCTGCATGAGAAAGGAGAGAAACCGATGAGAATTTAGATCAGTGCTGCGTGAGAAAGGAGAGAAACTGAAGAGATTTGAGATCAGTGCTGCACGAGAAAGGATTTAGATCAGTGCTGCATGAGAAAGGATTTAGATCAGTGCTTCATGAGAAGGGATTTAGATCAGTGCTGCGTGAGAAAGGAGAGAAACTGAAGAGATTTGAGATCAGTGCTGCATGAGAAAGGATTTAGATCAGTGCTGCATGAGAAAGGATTTAGATCAGTGCTTCATGAGAAAGGATTTAGATCAGTGCTGCATGAGAAAGGATTTAGATCAGTGCTGCATGAGAAAGGATTTAGATCAGTGCTGCATGAGAAAGGATTTAGATCAGTGCTGCATGAGAAAGGATTTAGATCAGTGCTGCATGAGAAAGGATTTAGATCAGTGCTGCATGAGAAAGGATTTAGATCAGTGCTGCATGAGAAAGGATTTAGATCAGTGCTGCATGAGAAAGGATTTAGATCAGTGCTGCATGAGAAAGGATTTAGATCAGTGCTGCATGAGAAAGGATTTAGATCAGTGCTGCATGAGAAAGGATTTAGATCAGTGCTGCATGAGAAAGGATTTAGATCAGTGCTGCATGAGAAAGGATTTAGATCAGTGCTGCATGAGAAAGGATTTAGATCAGTGCTGCATGAGAAAGGAGAGAAACTGAAGAGATTTGAGGCGACCCCATCACCCTACCCCCAGGTAAACGAGTCAAACGCCCCCATCACCCTCCCCAGGGTTTCTGCTATATACATTCAGTGGTGGCGGCCCACCGCCACTGAAACTGAAACAGCTTCAAAAATAAGAGTATGTCATGAAAAATGTCATTAAGTTACAATTACATGGCTCTGCATAAGCTTTTACTTTGAAAAACCCGGATACACAGCGGTCTCTGATTGGCTTAGCCTGATAGTCTTATCCAGAGTGACTCTGGTCTTGTCCAATCAGAACCAGCCCAGCAGTAACAAAGGATAAGTGGACTGTCCAATCAGAAGAGTAGGACAGGCAATGCCTCGCTGAAAGAAAAAGAAAAAACTTGATTTGCGAGCCGGGCGAGATACAAGTCCGACCACACTTTTTTAACATAACATTACAGAGAACGAACAAAAGAACGGAGAAGCGAAAAAGAATGAGTAGACTAAACTTGGTGCTAAGATGTGTTCAAGTATCCCTGGTTGCATTTAGATGAGCTTGTTGAAATAACATTGCCTCTCGATGAGGGCAGCCAGGTCATGTTTAGGGGCTCAACTTGGACGGACAAATGTCTTCTGGCTTCGCTCGACAGACACTAACATGGGGTCCTGTTGTCCTGTGGAGGTGGAGGGGGAAGTGTGTGCAGCAGATAAAGGTCGTCTCGTGCAGAAGTCAGGGTGACTCAGTGTGACTTATTAGGCGAAGGTAAAATCAGGCCCGCCGCACCCCATTACGCAGAGTACGCAGACTGCGTAGGGCATCATGTGACTGAGGGCACCAAAAAAAAAAAAAAAATTTGGTGCCCTCAGTCAGGCCACTCACTGAACAGCAGGCCAGGCGCTGCCTACTGGTTTACTAGTGGTCTTATTACTTTATTCAGGGTTAAAGTGGGTGCATCTCATTGTAAAATTGGAGTCGGCCCAAATTGGGCTTCAAACGGCCCAAATTGGGCTTCAAACGGCCCAAATCTGGCTTCAACCGGCCCAAATCTGGCTTCAACTGGCCCAAATCTGGCTTCAACTGGCCCAAATCTGGCTTCAAACGGCCCAAATCGGGCTTCAAGCGGCCCAAATCTGGCTTCAAACAGCCCAAATCTGGCTTCAAATGGCCCAAATTGGGCTTCAAACAGCTCAAAAAATTTGCCGCCGCCCTTCGGACGCCGGCACACACGTCAGCCCGTATTGGCCTGGCCTGCTTGGTATCTAATGCCTGGCCTGAATTATGATCCCAGTCCGCCCCTGCGTTGCAGTTTAACAATCGCTTGTTTGCTGACATGTACAGTAATTCTAACAATTGTTTGTTTGCCACATGTAATGTAATGTGAGATACACTAGTATCGTTCATAATTAATGATTTTGCAGTCTTTCGTTTGACAGTTATTGAAAGTTTTGCGGGGGGGGGGGGGGGGGGCACCACAAAACAATTACGCTTAGGGCACCCAAATGGCCAGCAGCGGCCCTGGGTAAAATACAATGTTATCATGATCATGTGTTCAAATGAAACCTTGTACAACTTTGATTTTGGAGAAATTTTGAGGAAAAAAACTTGAATAAAGACGGTTGTTTGGAGGAGAATGTTGTTTTCACAGAAATATACAGTCAAAATAGATATTGAGGGAATCAATACTCATGCCCAGGTAATGTGACATTATTGAGAGCAACAAAACACAGAACAGTGTAGCACTGTTTATATTTAACTCATGTTATATCTTTAGCACTGTTTATATTTAACTCATGTTATATCTTTAGCACTGTTTATATTTAACTCATGTTATATCTTTAGCACTGTTTATATTTAACTCATGTTATATCTTTGACACAAAGTATACTGAATGGATGTGTGTAGTTCTTCATAGATCAAAGTGCACCAAATTGATGCATTTGACTTTAAAATGTAAAAAAAAAAAATCCGGTGGGGGACCCGGCCCTAGAGGGTCTGAGATCCAAACATCACAATCTCTCCAAATCCTGCGGGAAACACTTCAAAATAGTTTTGTATAGTATGTTTTAAATATGTAAACTCTGTACATAAACATGTTCTTAAGTATGGAATATATATAGAGATATTGATCATTCACTATGACCGCCGGCGTACTACACGCGCACGACCGAGGTACAACGAAAGCCTTTGCCACCGCTGCTGACAAAGATTCTAGAGGAAACACTGCTAACCCCCAGCTAAACTACTAAACTACCCCATCAACTCCCACTAGACCAGTTCTGGGGCAAACTGACCAGTTCTGGGGCAAACTCATTCTAAAGCAAAGCGATGAGGAAAGTGTCACGGCAGCTCCAGACAGTAGCACCATCTGACCTGACACCACCAACACCCAGAGCCTGAGAGCCTGAGAGCATGGCTGAGGAGAAACTGGAAGGCCTATTCCTACATACATTCTCAAGGTGTGTATGTTAATAGTAATAATAACAACACAATTTGGGAGAGACCCACTACTGAAGTGCTTGCCATCCGGGAAAAAGTTAATAAAATGAAATGAAATGAAATGAAATGAAATGAAATGAAATGAAATGAAATGAAATGAAATGAAATAAAATAAAATAAAACAATAGTTTTATTGTTTCATTTCTAATAAAAATGTGTTACAGTTAGGGTTATCAAAAGTATGGATAAAAATCTATACTAAAAATTTGAAACGGATACAATACTCATTTGCAAGAGGTATTGATAGTATTGATAAGTATCAATACTAAACATTTGAAACGGATACAATACTCCAGGGATACTCAACTTGCTTTGCCCGGGGGCCACTTTTGTGAAATGATAGGAGGCATCAATCTTTCTGTAGCGGATTGTAGGTTTTTGGGTGTCAGCCGGAGTTTAGTCTGACAACGTTGTGCACACCGGATAGTTAATAGTTAGGTTAAGTTAGTTAGGTTAAGTACATACATAAGTGCCTGGGTAGCGAGCAGATGGCGGTATTTGACAATTTAGCTGGAGCTCAGTCAAACTTTATTTCACGTTAGTTTTTATTGTAACGAACGTGAAATTATTAGAAAATGGTCAGGGGGCCACTCTGCACCCTGTCGCGGGCCGCATCTGGCCCCCGGGCTGCAAGTTGAGTATCACTGCAATACTTATTTGCAACAGGTATTGATAGTATCGATAAGTATCAATACTAAACATTTTAAACAGATACAATACTCATTTGCAACAGTATGGTTACCAGCAGTGCTTTCTCTTAATAAAAAATCAAACCTACTACTGATTTCTCCCTCCCTGTCATTGGTGGACCCTTTGCTTCAACAAGCTCAGTCTTCTGATAGGCTGATGACTAGAGCAGGGGTCATCTGCTGTGTTCTGATAGGTTGATGACTAGAGCAGGGGTCATCTGCTGTGTAAGTGCAAAGGTTTTAATGAGTTTTATCGGGCCTAGATTATGGAGAAGCATACATCTGTAATATTTGCAATATTTCAATATTATGCTATTCACCTTATGTTCAACACAGGGGTCAGCCAGTTACTTCCTATTGTGTTGACACTTCCTGTGACAGTACAGTACTAGTGAGCAGGTAAAACAGACGGTGTTTTGAACAGGAAGTCATAACACAACTGGGTCAAGTGGGCGGGGCTACATAAGGTGAATATTGACCCAAACCTATAGTTTGATGTGTACCTGTAGCCAGCTGGTTGTACATGATATCTGTTTAAGTGCAATGGATCTATAGACAGTTTTCACGGAATAGTGTTGCTAGGGAACAGTTTGAAACCTGACTTATTTATTTCCTGTCAGTTATCATATTAGCATCATAGACTGCAACAAGAAGTCAGCTGGGGGCAATTTGGAATGTTTATGTTGTCAAGTTGAAAGCGTCTATATGTGGTGCTGAATGTAACCTCGAATAATCAACTTTATATCTGTGTAATCTCACTCCTTTCCTGATGGAGGTCGAGTCCCACCAGCACCAACACAAAGACACTATTGTGCCCAGGAGAGGGGGCGCTGCTGCTGGGGAAGCTGCCTCAGACAAGAGGCGTCCTTATCCTCTGATTTAAAAGGCCACCAACACAATGCCTGTACAGTTCCATAGCACCAGGAGAGAGAGAGGCAGAGAGAGAGAGGGAGAGGGGGAGAGACAGAGACAGAGGGAGGGAGACAGAGAGAGACAGAGCAAGAGAGAGAGAGAGAGAGAGAGAGAGAGAGAGAGAGAGAGAGAGAGAGAGAGAGAGAGAGCGAGAGAGAATGAATATGACTTCATGCGGCTGTGGGTGTCATCAGGCCGTGTGACCTCTGGATAGAGCTGTACAGACTCAGAGTTCTGTCAGTCAATTCAGATCTGTCTGTTCAATACCAATATAATAATTGTTTTAGGGTATAGATACACCAAAATATAACGGTTTTAACTTGACAACAAAAACATTGTAAATTGAACCCCCGCTCACTTCCTGTTGCAGTGTTTTCTATGGACATAAAAGAAAAAAAAACATTCAAGTGCAGGACCGACCATTCCGTGAAAACCATCTATACAGCTGAGCAGCGAAAACAAAAGTAACGATGTCGAGTGAATATTTCTGCAGTTTGCTGAATGCTGAGAAAAAGGAAGTGCTGTGGGGTTGCGCTCTGGTGAAAACCGTCTATATCATGATGATCTACTGGGAGAAACCAAGCAATTCTATACAATCAGACAGACCACCATACAGTATAGCCAGAGTGGATTGGAATGATCCTTGTTTCATAACCACATTTTGCGACTATTCGACTTAGGGGTGTCAAAATTAATCGTATAATCGATGATGTATCGCGATGCAGACGTGTGAATCGAATCGGATCGTTGACATATGAATCGTTGAATCGTCTATGTTTACATTTCTGTTTACATTCAGATTTTAAAGCACTTTCTAAGTAAAAAAGGGACTTGATATTCATCTGACTGCTTGTATTAATTGATGAAAAAGTAGCCATGTGCAGTAATAGTACAGAGAATTGAGGATAAGATACGTGGAGCTGCAATACTTTGAGCTGTATGGAGATGCATCGTGGAATCGAATCGAAGACAGATGAATCGTAATCGAATCGAATCGTGATGCCAGTGAAGATTCACAGCCCTAACCCACTGTGAGATTGGCAGTAGAATCAGGCTCCTTACAACGAATCATCGACTATTTGGGGTCACCCCTACATTCCATTAGACCCCTACAACTGGATCACTTCTCATGGTCTGGTGTTGCAGCTGGACCAGGCAGCCCATGAGAAGAGCAGTACCACGACCCACAGAGATACAAAGTCTCATACACACTCAGTCAGATACACATGATGCATAATATAACATTTAGCGGGAAACGTCTGATGTCACGGCTACTCAGCTAAATAAACATCTGTCATCCATCATTCATCTGACCATACTGGGTTAATCCCGAATAGGGCTGTTGAAACGAATTTCGGTATTTGAATATTATTCGCTTTGCATAAATATTAATAAACCTCGAATATTTTATTAATTATATATATATATATATATATATATATATATATATATATATATATATATATATATATATTATATCTATCTTTATTTATTTATTTATTTATTTATTTGGCTAACCAGCGTGTCAATCATGTTGTCACATGTGAACTTTCTGTGATGCATTCGTTCCAGATCTGCTGCTCTGAGCTCGAACTCTGCCCTGCAAGGCAGATTTCAGAGCGCAGAGCAGCAGATCAGTAGCATGCTCGACACCGCTGGCTGTTTTGATCTTGAGATTTGTATTTATTTGAGCCGGTGTGGATTACCGTACTGTATGGGTTACACAAGGAGTGTGACTGGAGGCTGAGGAGCTGCTATAATGTGACAGACAGCAGAGTCAGGGGTCAGGGGTGAGCCCAGGTAACATCAGATCGTTCATTTTCTGCCATTGCATCTATAATATAATAACGATCTGTGCCACTGGGTATCAGAAAATAAGACATTTAAAAGATGTAAATAGAAACATCCCTGTTACAGGACTCTTGGCTCAATATCTTCCCAGGCGATCCGAATGTAACCAAAGTTATTTGGGTGAGTTTAACATCATATTTTAAAATGGAAATAAGGTCCGGGTGTCATTAGCCGTTTTTTAAACTATTAGCTAGTCCAAAACATAAAGCTACGCCTGCGCGAGTAATCAACTGTGTTAATTTAACAAGATACAACATTATTTACGTCTGATAAGTGTGATGTTTCTCTTATAGTTCAAGACTGAAGCTGTGGAAAGTCGACCTGCAAGACAAGTGCTGCAGCTACTAGACCCAAACACTCGCAGCCTCCCCGAACAACAGCGTCTGAGCAGCAAAGACAATATGATCCAAAGTCACGAGAAGCCAAGACATTAAACAGGGCTGTTAGCAGTACATGGATCAGGTCCCCATTTAGAATGTGGAGAAACCTGGGTTCAAACAACTTCTTCAAGAGCTCAATCTCAGACCTGTATGGCCTTCCTGAAATCCCTGGACTAAACAATACAACAAAACGATACACACATGGAGCAGCTTTTTTGGGGGGGGGGGTGATGTTACTTTAACATCAATGACTCATCAATATTTCAAAGTTGTCTGAGTTTGTGCCAAATAGCCTTGCTGTAAAAGACAACTATTTATTGCCTTAAATAGTGTGTGTGGGGGGGGGGGGGGGGGGGGGCTACTGTACCATCAATGACAAAAAAAAAAAAATTCACTGAGTAAAAAACAAATCAGCTGTAACATCAATGACAACAATCTCTAAGTTGTCTGACTGCCAGCAGCCAAAACATAACCTTACTGTAACATCAATGACACACACTCGATTTTTAAATTGTCTGAGGTAGTGCAGTATAAACAGACCCCCCCCCCCCACGCCCCCCCCCGTCGTATCGAAAATGGTATCGATTATCGATATTTTCCTGGGTATCGGGATTGAAGTTGAAATTCTAGTATCGTGACAACCCTAATTGCTGTGTATGAAAAAGTAGGGTCGTTTTGAATGGAGCCCACAGTGGAATTCAAAGGCGCTTGTCTGAGACTCAGAGTAGAGCATCGAATGCTGGTGTCACGATCTGAGGCAGTGAGTCAATCAGCAGTTTCACCTGGAGGCTGCGCGTCATCAGCAGCACACCCCTAATCTCATCACGGCCTGTAGTCCCACGCATGCTCAGTCAGTCATAATCCCTGAGTTGTCAGTAAACATGTCGGCCTGTTCATTACATTGGAGCACAGACAATCGCAGTATAATCATGAACACAACCATGCAACAAATCCCTGACACCCCCAAACCAACATCAGAAGGTCTTCAGGTGTCAGACGAGCCTACCTCTTGAACATCTGCTCCATGTCCTTGATCTGTTTGCGGGAGAACTCCTTGAACTCGGTGAAGGGGTTGAAGACGCGGGGCCGACTTGGGGGAGCGGCGCAGCCCTCGTTGATGTCCAGCCTGCGGTTCAGCGCGGCGGACAGCTCGGAGCCGCTGCCCCGCTCCGGGCTGGCGGGCTCCGGGTCCCGGGGTTTGGGCTCGGCCTTGGCGGGGGAGACCGCCCTCTGCTCGGGCTCAGGGCCGGCGGGCTCAGACGCCTGCACAGCGGCCAGCCGCCGCTGCAGCTTCCTGGCCAGCTCTTCAGATGCCATGCTGCCTGTCTGAATGATGAGGAGAGGAGCCTGTCTGTATGCTGAGGAGAGGAGCCTGTCTGTATGCTGAGGAGAGGAGCCTGTCTGTATGCCTGCCTGTCTGAATGATGAAGACTGAGGAGAGGAGAGAGCAGCCTGAGCTTCACAGCGGCTTCAAGTACCAGTGTCAAGCTAGTGACAATGAAAAGGGACTTCCGGATACAACCTTCAAAATAAAGTAATCTTGGAAGTAAATAGAGTGGCAAAGTGACCGCCTACCTGCTTCAGCACTGTACCAGAGATTTTTATCCACCATTTATTTCCCCATAGACATTCCGTAAAATGCGTATAAAAATAGTTGCACTTGTTCAAACCAAACGGTTCAGCTATATTTAGAATCAGGAGAGACCATAGAAGATTTCACTCATACCAAAACTTCAAAAAACGACATCGAAAAAATATTTTCTTTAAATCCGCAATTTTTTTACGTTTTGGTCCCAGTGAAATGTTATGTGGTCTCTCCTGTTTCTAAATATATCTGAACCGTTTGGTTTGAACAAGTAAAACTATTTTTATAAGCATTTTACGAAATGTCTATGGGGAAATAAATGGCGGTGAAAATCTCTGGTACAGTGCTAGAACAACAACAACAACAACAACAACAACAACAACAACAACAACAACAACTATTATTATTATTATTATTATTATACAAAATGGCTCATTTGAGGGTGAAGCCGTAGTAAATCAAAATACAGTTGCTGTGTTTTGTGTTGTTCAGATTTTTTTTACACACTATGGGTGCATTCGGGAATCCAATCTGATGCTCTGCACGAAAATGAGAGCGCGAGTGTAAAAAGAAGCAGAGCGTGCTCTTTCTGAATGAATTTACAAACGGGTCAAGAAACTCTGAGGAAAAAGAAGTCGGTCCCGGTGTCATGCCGAGTTTTGCACCCCCGCCGAGAATTACATCCCCACCTTCCGGGAGCATATTGTAATGATTTATACGGAAACTTAACTGTTTAAAAATGATATAATTGTCGGTAGAGGTGATCTCCAAGCCAGGGGGTCTGTCCTGGCTCACGGAGACCGACTTTGATGCATTAGATCCGCGTGGAGGTGACTTCCATGCTTGGGGCTCTCTTCTGGCTCATGGAAGCCGACTTTGGTGCTTAAAATCCGGGTACAGATGACCTCGAGACCTGGGGATCTCTCCTGGCTTTATGGAGGGGGGTGCACATCTCGGCGGTTTGTACCTGCCGAGATTTGCATCCCTGTTTTTAAGTTAAAACAGCCCCAAAATATGGTGGGGGTGCAATTCTCGGCGGGGGTGCAAAACTCGGCATGACACCGGCAGTCCACGCTGTTTGATTGACAGGCGATCTCTGGGAATCGCAGGGCAGAAACAACACAACAATGAGCACCTAGAGCCAAAGATGTCAGTAAACTGTCAACTCAGGTCTGAAATGGATAACGGAAAGACTTTGTGCTATTGAATGGTATTTCGATATGACTCCCATCGCCATGTTGGCTGTTATAATTTGCTCCTCCTAGCACTCTGAACACAAATGGGCCACACAGACGGTCCACGGAGCGTTCAGAGTGCGCTCTGCCACTCCAAGAGCTCAGGATTTACGAACGGTCCAGTTTGTCGGCTCTGGGCGCTCGGAGTGCTATTTCCGAACGCACCCATAGTTATCTGAGAATTTCGTTGTAATTTGTTTAAAACAAAAAAATCCCACATCTATTATACTATTTATCACTAAATTATCACTAAATATGTATTGTACTTTGTATTTTGATACAATTTAGTGACAAAATGTACCCTACACTTTTATTTTAAGGCAAATTAACTCATTTCCGGTCTTAATCTTGCTCCCTTCGGTAGCTTGACCCAACTCGTCAAGCTAGCGAAATAACAATAAAGCGTCCGGTCGAAACTTTTCAAAATAAACCCTTTGTTGATTTTTTTTTTTTTTTTTTTACAGATTTGCCGCCCCCTAGTGACCAACAATAATAACAAATTCATTTCAAGTGTTAAATCTTCCTCACCTGCCTGGGAAGCTGTCAAGCTGATGAATCTGCAAGCTCATGTTTTATTTGCTCTGGCAATTAGGCTATTTTTCCTGGTGGGCCAATTCTTGTTGTTGCCATTCCGTAACCTCTAATATCACTATTAGTTTAAATGATAGAAAACTTGATGTGCACTTATTCAGGTAGCCCCTTTTGGGACTTGTTTCGTATTTAGTCTAGTCTAGTTTGTTTGTAGCCCTAATTCACAACGACATATATGTATATATATATATAATGTATTGTGAGCCGGTGATTACTGGTGAAATAATGACCGACAGGTGAATGATTGAGCCCGACGCACAGCGGAGGGCTTAATCATTCACCTGAAGGTCATTATTTCCAGTAATCACCGGCTCACTATACATTATCCCGCTTAGAACACGGCCTACAACTAAATTATTTCAGTAATCTGACAAAAATAATTATTCAAATAGATTTTTTAATAGCGTTTTCAACGACAAAACGGTTTCATTCGTAATTGGCACACAAGACACCACAGCTGCAACTGGTTGGCCTAATTAGTAGTGTCCGCAGACAAAATGCTCTTATCAACTGATTAATCCAGGTGTGGCAGAGCAGCGGTCGGTTGTCGAGAAATAATGACCGGTGAATCTTGTTGATTGACCAATCAGAATCGAGTATTCAAGAGAGCCGTGTTCTAAATATATATATATATATATATATGGAGAAAATGAGTATGGGGAATTCTCTCATGGAACGGGAGCTGAGAAAAAGTGAGCAGTCACTGTTGAGCTCTATAGCAACGGTGTGGGACCGGGCTGCCATATTCTGCCTCTGATTGGCCCGCCCTACTCTGCCTCTGATTGGGTTTATTTATTTATTTATTTATTTATTTATTTATTTATTTATTTATTTATATTACAGAACACCATATGTGATTGTGGGCATTTGCCAATGTAGCTACAATGTTTCTCTGCAACTGCTTGTGCCTACATGTATTGTATAATAAAGTATAGCCTAATAATGTTTAATAAAGTTATTTATGAATATTTGTGACATTTTGTGTAACAATTATGTGACGTGTTTAATCTGTCAAAAAAATGCATTTATGTATTTAATGTCGAGGAAAACTTTATCAAAAGGATTAGTTTGTATAGTTTGTTTGTTTTAATCATAGAAAAAACATTGCATGTAGCCCATATTAATTTGTTGTTGTTTTTGTGGCATTCGTTCTGTGCAGTGGAGCAGTGTGACCAAGTGTTGCCAGTGATGTACGAAATTAGGCTTTTATTCTGAAAAGACGGGACCGGAAGTTGTATTCTTGTTTTGGCTAACGGAAAACCACTGTCCCTGAAGTGAACATAGCGGCCAGGCAGGACATGTTGGCATGTCATTGATTTCTCTGAAAGCAGCAAGACCGACAGAAACAGACCGTTAGTCTGGACCATAGACTGTCTACACTCTAGACATACTGCAGACAGGTCAGGACGACGCTGGACGATAATGCTCTGGTAACAACCGGTTCATTCAAATGTCTTGTTAAATGTCACTGTCAGTTAGCCTAACTGTCAGTGCCTGTTATAACGTAGCGTTAAATACTTACCAAGTGTTGCCCAGTGATGTTTGAATACAGTGAATAATACTGGGCGTAACGTTACACATTGGCCTGTCAGCCCCGTTCTTTACACCGAGTCAAATCACTTCAGGTGTGTGTGTGTGTGTGTGCGTGCGTGCGTGCGCGCGCGTGTGTGTGTGTGTGTGTGTGTGTGTGTGTGTGTGTGTGTGTGTTGTGTGTGTTGTGTGTGTGTGTCTGTCTGTCTGTCTGTCTGTCTGTCTGTCTGTCTGTGTCTCTCTCTCTCCCCCCCCCCCCCCCCTCTCTCTCTTGTGGGTCTGCAGTTGCAGGACTTGCACAAATTGCACCAGCAGGTTCTATCTTTGAAATGGGATGAACGTTTTCCAAACAGACATAACAATTCAAGCTCATGGTATCTTTTCACTGTCAAATAATTTGCACCGTGGGCTTGTATTTTTCCTTCTAAGGCCCCCTGGCAGCTATGTTTATTAGTACAGTATTAGTAGTATTTTATGATGGTAATATTTAATCTTTGCTAAAGGTTGACAATGACAAGAAAACCTTAATCTCGAGCATGATTCTATTTAATGCAATATGTTGAATCAGTGTTATTCTGGATTTACAGTGCCATCACAACCATTGACCTCTGAACCATAAAGAAAACCTCTGAGCCTGGTTGCACAAAGCACCTTAAGTTTGCTCTATGACACTTAAGGTCTGATTTCTCCTCAGCTCAGGAATACACTTAAAGGGACACCTCACCCTAAAATCCAAAATACATATTTTCCCTCTCACCTGCAATGCTATTTATCCATTTATATCATTTTGTGTTATTTCCCTGAGTTTTGGAGATATCGAGTTTCTGGTTTCACTCTAGAGCACGACCGATATATCGGTCCACCGATATTATCGGCCGATATTGGCCGATAACCGATATATCGGTATCGGCCGATATGTTGGCCGATATTGCAGATATTTTTTTATTTTGTATTTTTTAAGTTATAGACAGCATGTTGCGTATATTTGATTTTTTTCTTAACTCAAGTTATATTTTATATTTGTTCTATTTGTGTTTTTGTATTTCTAGTTATTTATAATTATTAAATTCCCAGTGAAGTTTACTGTTTCATTGCATTGATGTCATTTTGGACAATAAAGTTTATTGATAAGCTGTAAAATATCCTGCCTACATTACATATTCATATCTACATCGACCTGAGTTGAGCCTTGCCTCTTGGCAACCTACCTCGTTATTTTGTTTTTATTACTTGTATCTGCTGCATTGTACTGCACCTTGCTCTGTAGCAGTGTATTCTGTACTTGTCGTTTTCATTCCATATTTTATTGTTTTATCTGTGAAGCACTTTGGTCGGCTTTGTCGTTGTAAACGTGCTCTATAAATAAAGTTGACTTGACTTGACTTGACATATCTCAAGTCATGTCAAGTCATATCTTTGTCAAGTGTTTGATATTTGAGGGATCATTGCAATTTGTTTTAAATATAATGTGTACATAATATAACAATATCGGCCGATATATCAGTATCAGAATTTTTTTACTCCCTAATATCGGTATCGGCATCGGCCTGAAAAATCCAGTATCGGTCGGGCTCCAATACAATGGAACTGGATGGCATAAAATAATATTTTACCTGGGCACTTCACACAGACTACCCGTAAGACAGACTTGTCTGTCGAAACGTCAGTCAGCCCCTTCTATTAAAATGTGCAGACGGAAAAGAGTGCTCCGGTGTCTTTACTTCGGGTAGTCTGTGTGAAGTGCCCAGGTAAAATATTATTTTATGCATATTGTCCTCCACTGTTGAGCACCAGGACCCTTTTTATTCCAAACCTGGCTGAAGCGCGCTGGACTCTATTACTACTGAAACTGGATGGCACTCGGCTTGTGCTGCTCAAAGTGCCAAAGAAATACATTTGATAAACTCAACAGAAATGTCTCTTTCCAGAAATCATGACCCCGTTACTCAAGATAATCCACAGACCTTGTTATGAGCAGTTTCATCTAGGAACTATTTTCTTTTGACCGAAGTGCACCCGCTAGCTGCTAGCTAGTTCCTACAAAAGAAAATAGTCTCACAAAGTTGTCCAAGGCGTAGATGGCAGAATGCAAGAAAACTGTCAGAGGAGGAAAAGATGATATTACTGGAGGAATAAAACAAGAGAAAGCACGTACTAAAAAGCAAATTTGATCCGCTAATAACAGCAAACGGAAAACAACGAATGTGGGAGGAAATTGCAATGAAAATTCTCTGGTTCTCCCGGTCTCTGAACACTTCTCGGGATGCGTTCATTTTCTTAATTTATCACCATAAACTCGGCCATGTTGCCATTAAGACAGAGCCAGAGGTACCTTCATTTTTTTCCCTTACTTTGGTTGCTAAGGTATTTTGTACAACAGTTAAGGAGCTTCTTTATGTATTAAGACCAAGATAAGGAGACATATTGATTGAACATTTTAAGGAGACCTTGAGGAAAACACTTAAGGTTGTTTTGTGCAACAGACTTTATTTGAAGGAAACCTTGACTCCCACTTTCAGCAAAATCTTAATTTAACCGCCCTCTGAAACTCAAAACCTGTGAAAACAAGTTTCAAGGCAAATGTTACAGTAAAATGGAACACTCCGCCAACTTTCAACCAGCTTTGTATCATTACAAAATCAGTAGTATATCCAAAAACTGAAAACAGTTTTGCAGACATTCATTTAGTTTGACAGTGATGTCATTTGTGCATAGGTGACATCACTGGTCCACAACTTAACTCAGAAAACTTAAATCTGAAAATCTGCAGAGTATTCCCTTAACTTGTCGTGGTATACCCTTTTCACAGCAAATGTATTGAGGTGGCAAATCAGGAAGTAAAGCAGGTGTAACCAATACCATTAATGATGGTTCCATTCCATTTAGGCATTCCAGTGCCAGGGCTCTTATTAATGTTACTGGTTAAGTTACACCTGCTTTACCACCTTAAAACGGTTGCTGTGAAAAGGGCCTATACAAGGGAAAACGGCATAGCTTGATGAAATAGAAGGATTGAGAGAACATGAATTGTTCTAAGCCTTAGGGGAGCTGGTGTGGCCTATAGAACGGTTTAGGAGGGGCGGTTAAGCTCATGTTCCAGGACACCATGACCTAGAGTAAAAGTTGTTTGTTCCGCAGTCCGCACCAGAGTTCGTTTGAGCTTTCACACCACCCCAAACCAAGCGCACTATCCGCTTTAAACAAACTCTGGTTGGTTTAAAGCGGACCAAACAGCTTACATGTGAAAGCGACCTAAGAGAAAGCACTGCTGGTGTCCATACTGTTGTGTATCCGTTTCAAATGTTTAGTATTGATACTTATCGATACTATCGATGCTTTTGACAACCCTAGTACAAAATATGGAGATTTGTAATTTTCATAGCTGCCTCTGTTCAAGGTTCAAGGTAATTTGTTGTTACGTCTTAAAGCCCCATTCAGCAACTTTTCCAAGTTTTGCTATTGGAGAAACTGCGCCCTCTGGGTGCACTAGTATCGATATCGATATCGCCGTTCAAAGTCAACAAAACACAGCGCCAGAAAGCTCTATGTACATGTTGTGACATCGGGTACTCACCACGTGATGAAATAATAATCCATAGTTACGTGAAAGGCCATTTTCGTAGCAAATCCACACCGAGTTACTTCCTTGTATTCATGAACACAACGCTCCCACTGTACAGCGCATGGGCACATCTTGCCTCCGGGACGCAGGCACCAAACTGCTTAGTCCCAGGAGAGGCCTTTGGAGGGCGCTGTGTGACCAATAGAGGTGACATTCAACCTGTTACAAGTCACTGTACCATCCTCAATGACCAAAACGCTGCTATATTAAGGTGAAAAAGTTACTGATTGGGGCTTTAATATATTCTTGTTTTGGCACTTCGACATAGCAGCTGAGCGTATAATAATAATAATAATAATACTACGACTACTACTAATAATAATGATAATGATACTAATATTGATAATAATAATAATAATAATAATAATAATAAATTGATAAAGTCCATAAGTTGTTGCAGTTTCAAGTTTTGCAAGTTAAGCTGATGGTAGGTATAAAGGGATGGTAGTCTTGTATTGAGTCATATCATTAGCGATCTGGGAACCCAGAGTTTATTTCAGCACGTAAATAGACTCTGGGACAGCCGTACCTTTTTTTTAGGCTTCCTGGTACAGCGCGGATGTTCCGCCCGGGACTTCCACTTCCGGTGCCTTGTAAAAACATACATTGCGTCGCATTTATTTTGAATGTTAAATGTCAAAATTCGTATATATTCACTATATATATACTATATATATATTCACTAGCGTTTTGGGTCCAGAACTCGTATATTGGCCAGTACAAGGCACTGCGCGGAGGCGGAAGTCCCGGGCGGAAGATTCAGGCTGTACAGGAAGCCTAAAAAAAAAGTACGGCTGTCCTAGAGTCTATTTACTACGAAATAGACACTGGGTCTATTTCATTAGAAATAGGTAAATGATAAGTAGCTAGCTACTGTTACAGTATAGTGAATTTGACAACTGCTCACATGGTTGTTGTTATTATGCAGGCTGAGGTCCCTGGTTTGAGGTAGTCTGGTACATGATCTTCTTTATTCCAGCTTGACTTCAGATGTCTGATCCCACATCCTGCAGGCATGTCAACGTGCTGACCTGCAGTATGGACACGTGAAATAGTCCTGCTGCAGGGTAAGCATGTAAACGTGCTGACCTACAGTATGGACACGTGAAATAGTCCTGCTGCAGGGTAAGCATGTAAACGTGCTGACCTGCAGTATGGACACGTGAAATAGTCCTGCTGCAGGGTAAGCATGTAAACGTGCTGACCTGCAGTATGGACACGTGAAATAGTCCTGCTGCAGGGTAAGCATGTAAACGTGCTGACCTGCAGTATGGACACGTGAAATAGTCCTGCTGCAGGGTAAGCATGTAAACGTGCTGACCTGCAGTATGGACACGTGAAATAGTCCTGCTGCAGGGTAAGCATGTAAACGTGCTGACCTACAGTATGGACACGTGAAATAGTCCTGCTGCAGGGTAAGCATGTAAACGTGCTGACCTGCAGTATGGACACGTGAAATAGTCCTGCTGCAGGGTAAGCTAACATCCTCTATCCATTTAATACATGGGATTGTTTTCTGTGATCGACCGATATGGGCTTTAGTTTTGAGTCAGAATCAGGTTTATTGTGAAGTAAGTTGTCACAATACAAGGAATTTGCCTTGGTATGTAGGCATACATGTACAATAAACACATAGCTCTGCTGCGATGCTCACAGGAAGTGGCTTTGCACCTTCAACAGTTTTTAGTAGTAACAGGAAGACATTGCCTGGGCGGGTTTGAAGTGAAAAACATTTTCAGTGAAATATGAAACCAAACAGGAAACCATTATGTACAAAACCCACATGCATGTACAAAAGCCACATGTTTTGAGTCACTTGTGCATTGGCAGGTTGTGTGGATGAGGGGCAGCATCATAAAAAGACACCTGAGCCGAGCTGAACTACACACATCAGGGTTGAGTTCAGCCCCGACAACTGTTGTGTGACACATGCATTGTTGGCTGCACACTGCCTCTTTAAACGACGAGGCATCTCGCGCACTAGGCGCACTCGATTCCTAGAGTCGCCCGCTGCGCGGCCTCGCCCGCCCTGCACCAAGCTGGCCCTGCAGCTCGCATACGCAGCTTGGACGCTGCGCGGCCTCGTCCTGGCTGCTCCTTGATAGCATACTTCAGGGATGCTGGATCACCTGTCCTGAAGCTGGCAACATACAGCTGTCCATGGCTGAAATCGGGGGTCTGAAGCCAGACTCCCACTTCTTTCAGTGTCTGCCCCTGGGACTTATGCTTTTATGACATCACTGATGATGTCACAATTTATGACATCACTGATATCACTGATGACATTATCACTGGGACTAATTTATGACATCACTGATGACATCATCACTGGGACTAATTTATGACATCACTGATGACATCATCACTGGGACTTTGTGTGTGTGTTGTCACAATTTATGACATCACTGATGACATCATCAGTGGGACAGACAGAGAAACAAACAAACCGTGTCCTAGCTCCCTTTTATAGAGACTAGGCATCTTGCCCGCCACGCGGGCTCGCCTGTCCGCTGCACGGCCTTGCCCGCAGCTCGGCTGCTGTGTGGCCTTGCCAGCCGTATTGGCGCACGCACAATGTCTCCCTCTCTCTCTCTCAGTCTCTCTCCCCCTCTCTCTCAATCTCTCCACCCTCTGTTCTCTCTCCCTCCGTCTCCTCCCCTCCCCCTCTCTCTCAATCTCTCTCGTGACTTTGTGTGTGTGTGTGTGTGTGGAGTGAGGGAATTTATGACATCACTGATGATGTCATCAGTGGGATTTATGACATCACTGATACATCATTGGTCATCACTGTGTGTCTGTGTGTGTGTGTGTGTGTGTGTGAGTGAGAGGAAACCAATCACATTACAACAAAGCAATAATCAATACGAGATATTGAGAAGCTGCAGTTTAACTGGAACTGAAGTTTTCTATAATGAAGAAATATCATTACACAATATTATCGATTAGAACCAATACAGATCAATCAAATCCTCCTGAGGTCAAGCTGTCAATAATCTCTGCCCTTTAAGCCCTGCCTCAGTGTGTGTGTGTGTGTGTGTGTGTGTGTGTGTGTGTGTGTGATGATGATAATAATAAACAGCAGATATCTATAACTAGATGTGACACACTGAGGAAAGGAGAGAAGGAGGAAGGGAAGGAGAGAAGGAAGCAGTCTTCAGTATTTGGGCCTCTTCACGTCGACCCCATCTGCCTCCATCTTCTTCCTCTTCTCAATAATCGCACTGATCTTCTTCCACTGGAGGTCCAGCTCAGCCTTCTCGTTGGTGTCTTTGAAGCGTCTGGTCTTCCTGCCCTCAGACACCTTGATGCCGTAGTGGAAGGCAGCCTTGGGCAGAGCTTCCTTGTTGTTCATGTAGTCTGAATATTCTTCCTGGGTGTCGAAATCCCACCGACCCAATGCAGCCTTCTTATTACCCTGGTCCATCTTGCTGTAGTCCACTTCGTCATCACTGTCCACAGCCAGGTGGTCCATCGTAGCAGGGTAGCACTCTGCGTAGGAGTTGGACATGCCGAAGAAATCTCCCAGCTGTTCCTTACTGCTGCTGTCCCTCCTCTGGCCAGCAGTCTCCTGGCCCTGCCATTGGCTACCGGCCGCTACAGCAAACTTCTCATCAATCATCCCAATCTGTTCTCTAACAGAACCTGGACCTGTCTCCATCTCCATGGCCTGCTGCTCATCTCCTCGCGGCTTCTCAAAGTATCTGTGTCTCCTCTTGTTCTCCTCCCTCTCTCTCTCCCGCTCTCTCTCTCCATCTCTCTCCCTCTCTCTCTCCCGGTGTCTCTCCTTCTCTTTGGGGGTGGGTTTGGAGGAGGTGGAGGGGACGTAGTCTCCGATGTCGTCAAAGATGCTGAGATCGGCCTCGGGAGCCTTCTCCTCATCCAGCTTACCTTTGTCCTTCTTCTTGAGCTTCTTGTGTCTGGTCCCCTGTCTCAGGTAAGACAGGATCCGAGTCAGCTTGGAAATCACTATGTCGTTAGTGGTCAGAGTGGTCTGGGCCTCCATGCTGGGGCAGTCAGCCTTGCTGCGGATCAGGGTTGTCGGGATGTCGGTGTCGGTGAACTCGTCGTCCAGATCCACCACGTACGCCATCCTGCCCGGGAGGAACAGCTCATTCCTGTCCGTCTGCCCCGACCTGAACACCGCGCGGTAGATACTCCTGCCCAGTCGAGTCTTAAACTCAATCTTCTCCTCCGGCTCCACGTCTATCTTCACTTCTTTCTGCACTCTCCCCGTCATGTCCTCTTCTTCTTTCTCCTTACTAGTGATTTCTGCTCGCACCTTCTGCAGCAGGGCGAAGTCCAGCCCCTTCACCAAGTGAGTGTGCTCCATGTCTCCACCCAGGAACTTAGACTCCTGGATCTGCTGCCTCCTCTTCTCTGCTGCTGACGTCTCTGCCTGGGCAGTAGGGCCCACAGCTCTGTAGTTGGCCGTGGTGCTGACCAGCTCGGTCTCGTCGTAGTCTTTGTTGATGCCGTCTCGTCTCTCTCTCGCTCGGTCGCGGTACTTCTCTGCCAGCTCCCTCTCTCGCTCCACCTCCTGCTGACGCAGCTTGGCGTAGTAATTCTTCTTCTTCCTCCTCCTCGCTGCAGGGTCCTCATCCTCGTTATAGTCCCTCACCCTTTCATGATGTCTCGACTTGGAGGGCGGTGCCGAGGAGGGGGCGGAGCGTGGCGTCATCAGCAGCTTCCTGAAGTCATCGTTGGTCAGCGTGGACTGCAGAGCGGTCCGGTGGTCGTCCAGCTCGTGGCTGTCAGGAGCCAGAGGGTTGGAGTAGCTCTCAGTTTCGGGCATTTCGGCGAAACCTTCAGTCTGTCCGTCTCGTAGAAAAACAACGTGTTTATTTTCATCGGTGGAAATGTACAGACGGCGTTTAGTTTTTATCTGCAGCGCGAGTTTCCTTCTGATGATCAGTCATCACTGAACTATAGCCTTGTGTGTGTGTGTGAACTATATAGCCTTGTGTGTGTGTGAATTTATGACATCACTGATGATGTCACAATGCCTATGTATGACATCACTGATGACATCAGTCACTGATGATGTCATCAGTGACATAATCACTGAATTATAGCCTTGTGTGTGAGTAATTCACTGATGATGTCATCAGTGGGACAGACAGAGAAACAGAGAGACAGACAGACAGAGCTCCCTTTTATATACTGATGATAGATAGATAGATGGATAGATAGATAGATAGATAGATAGATAGATAGATGGATAGATAGATGGATAGATAGATAGATAGATAGATAGATAGATAGATAGATAGATGCATAGATGGGGTTTTGCTGTTAGGTAGCACCTCTGAAACACCCACAAAACAAGAGACAACGTACCTCAAAAGCCTGTTGCACACGTATGCAGGGCCTAAAATTCGGTGCAGATTGCGGGTGTCGCGCATATTTTCGGAAATTCCCGCAGACTTGCAACTTCTAATGCATTTGTTTGCGGGCTGATATCTATGAAGCTGATGGTGCGGAACAAACGTTGCTGAATACAGACAACTGCTCCCTCTATAAACCATAATATCTGTGTCGTTTGACCTTTGATTGAAAAATGCTTCCACCTGATTAAAGAAAACATTGACTGATGCCTGTTCGGTCATGTATCATGGTGTAGTTAGTTAGCTAATCTAGCTCTATTTTGGACCAAACAGGGGCTTGAGTTGAGCTATGCAGCTGCTGGACAGAGCCATGATCTGTTTGGAGACCAATAATAAGGAAAACATCAGTCAACACATCACATAATGTCTTTTCTCTTATAGTATCGGCTGAACCCCCCCCCCCCCCAAAGTCTATAACCCCCCCCCCAAAATTCTATAAATTCCTCCTATCTGAAGAACATAAGGGGGGGGGGGGAATTCCCCCTAGTTTGCAAAGTGAATTTTAGGCCCTGCATATGGAGGAAACATGCGGTTCAACCTGAAACCATAGCACACGGTGCACACCGTTTTGCAGGTTGAACATACCCCTGGTTATGCATGCAGGAAAAATGAAAGAGAGGTGCTAAAACGTAAGATGTATTTCTCGGCATCTCAGCATTCCAGGTCCCAGATACTCCACATTTTTCCATCACATACATACATGTCAGTTTACTCCCGTGCCCCCGCTCTGTTTTATACCTAAGAATTTCATGTAGCAAAATGTCCACAGACATACAGTACTGTATATATATGACGGAAATATAACGTGTTTTCTTTCAGAGGCTGAGCCGGAGGAGGCTCAGCAGGTTGCTGTGTTTGATCGGGCCTTGCAGATGGAATGGCTTCATGTGGGAGTGAGGTGGGCTTCATGTAGGAGTGATGTAGGCTTCATGTAGGAGTGAGGTAGGCTTCATGTGGGAGTGAAGTTGGCTTCATGTGGGAGTGAGGTAGGCTTCATGTAGGAGTGAGGTAGGCTTCATGTAGGAGTTAGGTAGGCTTCATGTAGGAGTTAGGTAGGCTTCATGTGGGAGTGAAGTTGGCTTCATGTGGGAGTGAGGTAGGCTTCATGTAGGAGTGAGGTAGGCTTCATGTAGGAGTGAGGTAGGCTTCATGTGGTAATGAGGTAGGCTTCATGTGGTAATGAGGTAGGCTTCATGTGGGAGTGAGGTAGGCTTCATGTGGGAGTGAGGTGGGCTTTATGTGGGAGTGATGTAGGCTTCATGTGGTAATGAGGTAGGCTTCATGTGGTAATGAGGTAGGCTTCATGTGGGAGTGAGGTAGGCTTCATGTGGGAGTGAGGTAGGCTTCATGTGGTAATGAGGTAGGCTTCATGTAGGAGTTAGGTAGGCTTCATGTGGGAGTGAGGTAGACTTCATGTGGGAGTGAGGCGGGCTTCATGTGGGAGTGAGGCGGGCTTCATGTGGGAGTGAGGTAGGCTTCATGTGGTAATGAGGTAGGCTTCATGTGGGAGTGAGGTAGACTTCATGTGGTAATGAGGTAGGCTTCATGTAGGAGTTAGGTAGGCTTCATGTGGTAATGAGGTAGGCTTCATGTAGGAGTTAGGTAGGCTTCATGTGGTAATGAGGTAGGCTTCATGTAGGAGTTAGGTAGGCTTCATGTAGGAGTGAGGTAGGCTTCATGTGGGAGTGAGGTAGGCTTCATGTGGGAGTGAGGTAGACTTCATGTGGGAGTGAGGTAGGCTTCATGTGGGAGTGAGGTGGGCTTCATGTGGGAGTGAGGTAGGTTTCATGTGGTAATGAGGTAGACTTCATGGGGGAGTGATAGGCTTCATGTGGTAATGAGGTAGGCTTCATGTGGGAGTGAGGTAGGCTTCATGTGGGAGTGAGGTAGACTTCATGTGGGAGTGAGGTAGGCTTCATGTGGGAGTGAGGTGGGCTTCATGTGGTAATGAGGTAGGCTTCATGTGGTAATGAGGTAGGCTTCATGTGGTAGTGAGGTAGGCTAAATGTGGTAATGAGGTAGGCATACCAGTGACGTGTATGTTGTCTGTGTTCATATAGAGATAAAGCATAGCGCTTGGCGACAGGAAGTGGCACAGCCTACAGGAGATGACCTCACTGCACAGGTCAGTCACAAACTCTTGTTCAAGCAGAGATATTGGACGATAGAGACAGCTCAGCTTCCAGTCAGTTCCTGTATCTGTGTCATGTGGGTTTCACCACTGCCATGCCCCCTTAGTAGACTAGCAGCAGGTCCTGAGTAGGCATGTTAACGAGTAATCGACAATCAATTAATCGCCATTAAGAATTTGATCAATCAAACATATTAACTGATTAATCGACAATGTAGGCTATGTGCTATTTTGTCTTCTTTTGCTGAAATGATTTAACACCACAAGGGTGAAATTGAACTTTCTCCGCTCACACAGAGGAAGAAGAAAGAGAAGCAACCAGGCAAAAAGTCCAGTGTGGGAAAATAACAGCCAATGATGTCTCATCATAGACGCTTGGCCTATAATGGGTGAAATCCTCCCCTTCTTCCCAGCCAGCATAGTTAACATTTAGCAGAAAAGTGAGTTGTGTTGCTAAAGGTGGGGTATCTCGTCGTAAGTGCCTTTCTGTCTGTGTGGAGTTTGCATGTTCTCCCCGTGCTCCCCCAGGGGGGTTCCTCCGTATATAACCCCCCCCCCATTAAAAACATGCAGAAGATCAGATCGTCATCGTCATCTGACCAGTGACGACAACATCCGAAGTCGGTCCCCGGGCGCTGTACGAGAAAAAGCGACCACTGCTCCTGGCCTGCCCCCCCGGAGGAAAGGACAAAGCCAGGATGGGTTAAATGCAGAGGACAAATTTCACCGGCCACCGTCAGCATGTGTGTGTTGTGGCCCTCCGTGCATGTGTTGATTGTAATCGTGTGACAATAAAGACGGGCTTGTCCGTCTGAAATCGTGTTTTTTTTTTTTTTTTTTAATGCGAGTAGCCATTAGCATTAGAGTTTGCTTTCATACCCAATCAGATATAAACTAAAGGCACTGACAAGGTTCTGCGCAGCCTCGACTTGGAGCCTTGCCGCCGCCGAGGGCCGACAGCGAGACTGTGCATACTCGAACGTTAACTCGGCTGCAGTACACCTCAAAAACACTAGGTGGCTTGTGGTACACTCATGTCCATTACATGTGACGCTATCGTGTTGTTTACCAAGAACTTGCAATCATGTCGGTGGGAGGACATTTTATTGTCCCTCCATTTCAAAACTCATTCCAGTGAGCCTGCAGAAGGCTTTGCTAGATGAGGGACAAGCACTGTTAAATGAGGAAATTGCATTTCCTCATTCCTCACAACAAGTATGTCCAATCACAGCTCTTGTGCTGGTCACGTCACGTCCGCGTTGATGCCGCAGAGTCACATTTTCGAGGAGCTGCACGCCCCCTCGACACAGTCAGCGCCGGCGATTTCGCTCGAGCATAATTTGCGCTTAAGGTTAATGTTAGGTTAAGCAACACGTCTGTATACTTGCCTGACTGCTTATGAGTTGACAATGCAGTCTTCATATCGGCTGACATGTTAAGTCCACAATGTTACACTATTTCATGGCGATCGTGCAATAGCTTGTCTTTACCAATTAAAAATACAAAGCTAACGGTATTAACAAACTAACATTAATGCTAACAGCAACACAACTCGCTTTTTATTTGTCACAGTTTATAGAAAGCAAGACACAAACTCGTGTTTACTTCTGTAGGTCATAAAAGTCAAAGTAAAGAAATAGCAGTCCATACATACAGTCTGTGTATGCTTGTGTTCACACTCATGTGTTCTGAAGCGTTCCAGAGAGCACGTTTGAAAGTGGACCCGGCACAGTTCACGGTACTGATCAAACGATCCGGGCCTGCGGTCAGTTTGGGGACAAGTGTGCCGGGAAACAGCCCCGGGTCCCTGATGTGAAAGCACCCTCACTGAATCAACCTGTATGATGTGTTTTACTCCACAGACAGTTGAGTCAAATAAGCGGGGTATGGAGATGGAGGAGGACGGTCATGTTTGGCTCCCCCTGCAGGACCCTCTGCTCTACTGCTTCACAACTAGGTCTGCAACAAACTATGCCTGATTAAAAAGCCATGGTTAATGTAGTAAGTTATACAGCATGTTGTATTGTGTGTCAGTCAGCATTAAGTAATGGACTCCCTCACATAACAACAGCCGGATAGGTAGACAGGGAAGGAAGGGTGGGTTGGTAGGTAGGGACATGTTTGGAATTGACACGTAAGACAGTCCCTCCTGGAAATTGTGATTTTGTGATCACAGTAATTAATGCAAATTCAACCAATCTCCACAATATTTGCAGGGGCAATTTTCTAAAATTCCTGCGATTTCTCTGCTAAAATGGCAAAACAGGTTCCTCAAATTGCAATTTTTAGTTCCCGCTATTTTACCCCCCCCCCCCCCCCCCCCCCCCAAAAAAAAACAATCACATGAAAAATCACAACTTCACAAATTCCATTGCAATTTTTGAGAATACTTACCGTTAGGTAATAATTAGAGGAATGAGAAGAAGAAAAAAACACAATCTGTTTTCCTCAACTTGCAATCTTTGCCAGTTCCTGTAATTTTACAGCAAAAAAAAACAAAAGCAATAAAAATCACATAAAACCCCACAGATTGCATCGTAAATTTTGAGAAAAGCCGCTGCAAAATCAAGCATTTTTGATCGCAACAATAAAAAAAGGAGGGACTGGTAAGAAGGTAGGAAGGTAAAAAGGAACTCTTGACCATCATCAGGTGAAGAGGGTGGGGGTGGTGGTCAGGCAGAGTCAGGTTCAAGGTGAAAAGTCAAAAACATTGATTTACTTACAACAAAGACAAAACCAGGGACAAACATCAACCAAAAGAAGGGGAACACCTCTGGCCAAACACACACAATGGGCCACCGGACCAGAGTGCTCCCCCTAAACCAGAGGTTCTCAAATGTTTTTCAGCCAAGGACCCCTTACAAGATAGAAAATATACCGGGGACCCCCTCATTCTAATTTGTGATTTTGGGCTAAGCTTAATTGTTTCCACGGTAACGTGCTTGACTTTTAATTTGATAGGTTTGTTATTAGAATGTAATCCATGAACCATTTTAGATTTAAAGCATAAACTATTTTCGTTGAACTATGAAGATTTTGCAAAAATTTTTTTTTTTTTTTTATTACATTACATTTACATTACGTCATTTAGCAGACACTTTTGTTTTGTCCAAAGCGACTTACAATATCACAATTTGTCAACAGTACAGAAAACCACTATGCAACACAATCAATGACAGCCAAGATATTTTGATAGACTAGCACCATGTAGGAAGTAGTTTGAGAAGGAATAAGTAACATGTAGCATTTTATTTTTTAATTTTTAATTTTTTTTTTAATTTTTTTTTTTTTACTTGCAAACTTTTCGCGGACCCCCTGGCAAAGTGCCACGGACCCCTGGGGGTCCGCGGACCCCCATTTGAGAACCACTGCCCTAAACTACCAAAACATCAAAACTAAACTGCCGACATAAAGCCAGGAAAACTGGACTAGCAGCCCCATCCTGCCCAAAACAAAATGAACAGAAAGAAACAAATAGAAAATCAAACAAACCCAGGCAGCACATGGCAGCTACCAAGGGAGAAATAATGGCATATTTGTCCGGTGTCACATCACATGGCAGATCATCAGGGCAGACCAGACATGCAGGCAAGAGCAGCTGAGTGGAGGAGAGAGAAAGCTTAGCACATAACCTACAGTAACACAGAAAGCTTAGCACATAACCTACAGTAACACAGAAAGCTTAGCACATCACCTACAGTAACACAGAAAGCTTAGCACATCACCTACAGTAACACAGAAAGCTTAGCACATCACCTACAGTAACACAGAAAGCTTAGCACATGACCTACAGTAACACAGAAAGCTTAGCACATCACCTACAGTAACACAGAAAGCTTAGCACATAACCTACAGTAACACAGAAAGCTTAGCACATAACCTACAGTAACACAGAAAGCTTAGCACATCACCTACAGTAACACAGAAAGCTTAGCACATCACCTACAGTAACACAGAAAGCTTAGCACATCACCTACAGTAACACAGAAAGCTTAGCACATCACCTACAGTAACACAGAAAGCTTAGCACATCACCTACAGTAACACAGGCGCCAATATGAATTCATACATGTGCACTGATGGTTAGATGTCCAATACAAACAGACATGTTTGTAGGTACTGCTGGTATCCTTCTGCACCTATTTTCATTATAGGCGTTTTTCAAACTGGACCGTGTTCTGGCTGGATAGTTACATCACCTCTTTATACTCTGGAGCACACTGCTTCCTAACAGTGAAATTAGTCAGCTTCCAACATAGAAACATCTACATACTCTATTCACCTTATTCTTTGCCCATGCAAGGACGCTTCTGCATGACGTCATTTCGTAATCGTCTTTCCGGTTTTAAACACGGAAGTAGAGTACGCCTACCGCAGTCATTTAGACTTGTCAAAAAGCTGTTTTCAAGCAAAAAAAAAAAAAAAAGTTTTAATATTTGTCGGGTGAGAACGTAACATATATGTGACCAGTTTATCAGAATAACGCCTATTGGAAATCTTTAACGAGCAGCGAGTACCGGGAGCGCTGACTGTGCTGACACCGGTCGGACTACTGTAGCTATCTGTCAAACCCTACTCTAGTTAAGCTACTGGCAGTGAGAAAACACTGTCGACGTGCTTTTGTAACTAACGTTAAATGCCGACCGGGTACAGCCATCGGCTCCTCGCAGCAGTAACGTTATGAACATGTAACTGAAGTTGGCTGCAGTGTAGCTTAATTCTGAATGTTGCCAAACTTCATTCATACTGACGTTTTATTTTGAAAATGGCCGCCAACTAGCGCTGAACCGGAAGAACAAATACGTTGCATCGAACGCGGAAGAGAGAAAAAGTGGGCGTGGTGAATAAGGTGAATAGATATAGGAGTATACTTTTTATTAACTCACACACACATGCGCACACACACACTCACACACACACACACACACACGCACGCACGCACGCACACACACACACACACACACACACACACACACACACACACACACACACACATGCACGCACACTAGTTATACTTGTATATTACCTGTTTATAGCCCAAAACAGAAAAAGAGGCCTATTCTCTCATTTCTGTTCATAATATTTTATGTATTTCTTCTCAGATTTGTGTCTCATGTATGGAGAGAGAGAGAGAGAAACCTAATGTAATGCATGGAAGTCTGTGAAGAAGACAGACCATCTCTAGTTAATCAGCAAGTGGAGAAGTGCAGGCAGCTACTAGCAGCATTGTTTCTGGCAAAACAACACAGTCAGTCAGTGGTGCCTTGACTCGCCCTGTACAAATACGCTTGACTTGACTTGGCCCTGCGTGCCCGGCCCACGGCACGAGAGAGAAGGTGGAGTCACACAGGCCTTCTGTTTGTTTGTTTCTTACTTAGCATGCCAGACTGATAGAAGATCACTCTGGCCTAATAAACCCTGGTAAGAAGGTTGGTGCTGTAGGTAAAAGGGTATGAAGGTAGGTTAGGAGGTATTTATTTATTTATTTTTATTTAACCTTTATTTAACCAGATAAGACATTTGAGATACAAGATCTCTTTTGCCAATGTGATCTGGCCAAGAAGGCAGCAATTACAAGCCAGGTTACAATCAACATAAATTACAGTACATATAAAGGAAACATAAAAACATGAAGATGGGTATGAAATAGGGCTGCACATTTTGTGCATTTTCGGATTGTTAACACATCGGCTAATCATTAGAAAAAACAAGAAGAAAAACGCATGGCTCTATAGGCATTTTGTAAAATGCTTATAAAAATAGTTTGACTTGGTCAAACCAAGTGATTCAGCTGCTATGTTTAGAATCAGGAGAGACCATAGAACATTTCACACTGACCAAAACTTAAAAAAGAAACTTTCACTTTCTGTTGTGCCAGTAGTGTGGGTGATGTACACCCTCTACTGGTATAAAAGTTAATATACAGTGTCACCTCCGGAGAAATGATACACCAAACACATTGTCTTTAATACATGATTACACGGTAATTACAATGACACTGCAATTAATCGACTTAACGGTGAATCACTAACATCCCTGGTACCAAAATAAGAAGGTAGGTATGAAGGTACGCTTGTCACGCGTGTCTTCTCTCCTCTCTGAGCAGATCCCATAGAGATCCACAAGAAGAAGCTGGTCCTGTGGTTCAGCCACCTCCCCCAGGAGGAGCGGCAGTTTGGAGGCTACTTCAGCCCAGAGACCATGCACGTGGAGCCCATGATCCTGGAGAGACAGCCCGAGGAGAGCTACCCCCTGCACAGCCACCCTCCCTCCAGCAAGGCGGTGACTGTGGAGCAGCTGTTTGAGCCCAGGCAGCAGACGTGGGGTGAGGACAGGGGGCTGAACGTGCTGCTGTATGGGGCTGTGGGGACAGGGAAAAGCACTGTGGTCCGCAAGCTGGTTCTGGACTGGTGCGCCGGGACCACCCTGAACCACTTCAAGCTGCTGGTGCCCTTCTCCTGTGAGGACCTCGCCCAGCTGACCAAGTAAGATGTGTTTCTCTCACCCAATGGCAACATTTACATCTCACTGTTTCCCCTAGGATGGCGTTGTAGCAGCGGTGGTGAAGCACGCGTGGTGAGCGCCCGTACCAAAACTATTGTTTGCACAAAAATATATTTCACTTGCAAAGCGCGCCCTGCCTAGTCCTGTCCTGTCCAGTAGGAGTTAATATTAGTAATTCTATAATATCCCTTTAGTAATCCAATAATATTCCTATAGGAATCATATAATATTCCTATAGGATGCCCATAATATTCCTCTAGTATTCCTACAGTACTCCTGTATATATACTTTACTCACAGGTGTGTGAAATGACCTGCATATGTTAATGTTATGACATGGATTAGTTGAGGCCAAAATAATTAGAATGTGTAATCAAGGGAATACATTAGGATTTAAGGCTTAATATAAGCGAATTGGTGGTTTACTGGCTAAGCTGTTAGCTTCCTGATGTGTTCTGAGATTCTAAGAGGCTGTATAGATCCTAGGTCTGCACGATATAAGGAAAATCTGCGATGTGTGATCACATTGTTCAATATGCCGATGACGATCTGACTTGCGATAAAGAAACACATATTGAAGCATGAATATTAGCCATACACTTCCTATGTCTTTCTGCTTTAACACTGCTAACATAGACCCCAAACATTGAATAGCCTTTGCCCACAAGCAGGGCTCTCTGTTAGCGACTCAAGCTGAAACTACCCACAGGGTGTTCAGGCTTTGCATTTGCAAACCATTGCATGCTGAGCGTGAATGCGTTTCAGGCAGTCTGCGATGTTTATTGCGCATGTTCATATCGCCATGACGATGAAATTACGATTTATTGTGCAGCCCTAATCGATTCTAAGAAAAGCTGTAAAGATAGATGCATTACTAGCTGGGATGTCAAAACTTTATAGCTCGTTGTCTCAGAACTGAACGTTACCCAGATACAACTTAATCATTATAAAGTCTCAATATGGCATACTGTATGTTACAGATTCCATATACTAGACTTATAATGTTATATGCTGCTACTGGTCAAAATGTAGTGAAAATCCCACGATAATGAAAGTATGTGTCACTATCTGTATGGCCAATTAGTGATGATGCAGTATCACACTATATAACTGCCAGACTGACTTCTAGACTTCAAAAGTGATAGACATTTATAAGGGATGTCACAGTTCTCCAAATGCTCGATTCGATTTGACTTTCAATTTTAAGGTCACAATTGGATTTGGTTTTCAATTTAAAAAAAAAATCTTGATTTGTAAAGTTACAACAACGTTCCAAACCGCCTCTCTGTGCAGGGTTACCTCCTTAAGGGATTTGGTGAGCAGGAAGTACCTCCACTTGAGGAAAACGCCCCTGCTGAGTGGCGAGGGGGACCAGGCTAAGGAGGTGCTCTTCCTCTTCAACGGGATGGAGAAGATGAGGCTGGACTTCCGCATCAGCTCCACAGAGCTCTGCAGTGACCCCAACGAGGCTCTGCCAGCAGGGGGCGTGCTTGTCAATCTGCTGAGGAAGTATCTCCTGCCTGAGGTAAGGGGACAGTCAAACATCTTATTAAAAAAAAATGTGTCACCCTGTTCTGTGTATATGTAAAACCATATTTTTGTTCCTATTGACTACAATTGCTTGGTGGTTCCATAAGCTGTCTGCTGTATGTTTCCCAGGCCAGTATCTTGGTTACCACCAGGCTGTCTGCCCTCGACCGCATCCCTCAGAAGTATGTGAGTCACTATGCACAGATCTGCGGCTTCAACGACCCAGATCGTCAGAGGGCTTACTTCACCAGCCGCCTGCTGCAGCAGAGCGGGGACGAACCAAGGAACCGCGAGGCCCAGGCTCTCATCCAGCTGCTCTACCTCAACCTGCAGAGGGAGAGCCAGCTGGCTGCAGCCTGCTTCCTACCATCCTACTGCTGGCTCACCTGTGCTACCTTACATTACCTGCACTTCACCAACGCCAAGGCACCAATCCGCACACTGACCGGCATCTACACCAGTTTCCTCAGGTAGGGATGCACCTTTTGATCAACTTCCTGAATCGATTAATAGAGGAGCGCAGGAATGAGTCCAGAAGACCTGGATGTCAGCACTTCCGGTTCCTGCGTGTAAAAGGTCAATGGGATTTTTGTATGGAGAGGGTCATAAAAGCGATACTTATCTTTCTATCACTACCTTGCCCTTTTTTATTACGTTTTATTTTGGTTGCGCTTTTTTTGCACTTATTTTTCCTTGGTTTTTGTTTGTTTGTTCTGTTCTTTTCTCTTGTTTTTGTTTATATTGTATACTTTGATGAAATTGTTGTTAATATTGGTTAAATTTCTTAGGTAAGAGACCTTGAATAAGCCCATCAGTTAATCTTTTTTTATCAACTTATTTCCCTTAATTGTTTTAATACGTGCCAGTAAACAAACTAAACCATTACCATCCCTCTCCTCAGGCTTAACTTTGGAGGGGAGGTGCTGGGCACAGGAGTGGGCTCAGGCATGCCCCTCCAGGACCAGCAGAGCTCTCTGATGCTGTACGTGGTGCGCACGGTGGGCAAGCTGGCGTTTGACGGCGTCACACACAAACGCACCTCCTTCTCCGAGCAGGAGCTGGAGCAGTGGGTAGGAGGCCAGACCAAGACGGACGAGGAGCTGCGGCAGCTCCACATGTTCCGGACAGACGTGCTGGACTTCTTCTTGGCTCCGTGTGTGAAGAGCGCTCAGGGTTTCCCAGGAGGAGGGGACGCGGGCGAGAGGGACGAGAGGCGATACGTGTTTGCCGTCCCGGCCCTGCAGGAGTACCTGGCTGCTCTCTACGTGCTTCTGGGAGAGAATAAATCTGCATTGGAGAAGCTTACTAAACAGGTGACAAGAGATGAAACCGGTATCTAGGGATGTTCATTTTGAAAAATTTCCATAATCGAAAATCGGGGAAAATTAACGATCAATTATCGATTATCAATCATATTAACACGTTCACTGCCGTTCACTGATTATTATTTTTTTGACCGTGGGATGTGCATCTAACCCTTTTACATCTCTTATATCAATATTGAAGCCACCGAACATGTACAACCCATTCCACCGACCCACTAAGTGGCGACAGTGCTCTCCCAGACTAGAGGAAGGCAAGCAAAAAGCAGTGTGAGGAAGCCATTCTCGTGAAAATGGCTGGGCGAAAACGCTTTCGTTTTCGCGCTGATTGCTGCCGGTGCGGGATTGCAAATTTGCATAATAGATTACGGGTGGAACACACTTTGAAACACGCAGCATAAATAAGACCAGAATCGCAAAAGCTTCATCAAAGCTCTCAACACAAACCACAAGAAACGAGCGAGCCGATCCAGACTTGCACAGCGGCCGCCAGCAGACAGGCAGCAGCAGCAGAAGCAGTGAGCCTGGTGACGCAAGGTTACAGCAGCAGCAGCAACGAGCTTGTGACATGCCCGCTGCAGCCAAGAAGAACACACACGGAGGGAGGAGTTTGAAGTAGAGGGGTGTTTCCTGCTGTTATGGAGGAAATTACTGTTCAAAACTATTGTTTAGATGTCTGACGTCTTACTGATGCCAAAAATGAATGGTTAAAGTGACTGTTCTATCGAATTTCACAAAAAGCCGTTTATCTCAGAATAATTTTTCTGACGCTGAAACCATGCTGTATTCAACTGCTAATGCTTACATAACTACTAACTCTACAAACTAACTCTTTTAGACAGAGAAAGCACACATTCTATTAGTTCTTTTGAGATATTGTGTGTTCACAAAATCTTAGCAGAAAAGAATCCTCGGGTCTTGAAAGATGAGCCAGAATCCTCAAAAAAACCCTCTGGCAGAACCTACCTACAGTAAAAAAAAACGGCTGGCAGTGAATGTGTTAATAATTTAAATTTTTTTTTTTTTTTTTTTTTTTTTTTTTACACAAAATGAATGCCTATGGCAGAAAATACGAAAGACAACGTGTTCTCCTCAATGAACTCTTTATTTCAATGTGTCTCCTCTCCAACACTCTGCTGTCCCCGGCGCATGCCGGTGTGAATTCCCCATGTTTAAAACAGTTTTGTTGGCACAAAGGCCCGTGCCCAGCCAGAAAACTAGAGACTATATGAAGCTCCACCTCACGTTAGTCGGCTGTGCAATGGAGTGGGGCGAGGAGGAACGAATTCCACCCAAACCTAGTCCACAATTTTTTTATTATTATTTTTATTATTATAGATAAAAATTCCACATGATCGATTCCATTCCTTAACGATCAATTATCGATTTTCGATAACTGATGAACATCCCTACCGGTATCTACTTATTTACCTGTGCCCGCTTGCAAATATATTTCCCTAAACTGAGGGATTCACTGAGCATTGCATAACGCCTCTTAGGTTTTCTCCTTGCCCGAGTGTTTAGACTGAGGATTTTATGGTAGTTACTGTCGGAGCAATTCAGTTGCCATAGTTACGCTTCACTCTGCGACTGCTCGTGCTGTTCACTTCACTCAGTATAGTAAGCACTGTGCTGCTCACTTCACTCTGTATAGTAAGCACTGTGCTGCTCACTTCACTCAGTATAGTAAGCACTGTGCTGCTCACTTCACTCAGTATAGTAAGCACTGTGCTGTTCACTTCACTCAGTATAGTAAGCACTGTGCTGTTCACTTCACTCAGTATAGTAAGCACTGTGCTGTTCACTTCACTCAGTATAGTAAGCACTGTGCTGCTCACTTCACTCTGTATAGTAAGCACTGTGCTGCTCACTTCACTCAGTATAGTAAGCACTGTGCTGTTCACTTCACTCAGTATAGTAAGCACTGTGCTGCTCACTTCACTCTGTATAGTAAGCACTGTGCTGCTCACTTCACTCAGTATAGTAAGCACTGTGCTGTTCACTTCACTCAGTATAGTAAGCACTGTGCTGTTCACTTCACTCAGTATAGTAAGCACTGTGCTGTTCACTTCACTCTGTATAGTAAGCACTGTGCTGCTCACTTCACTCAGTATAGTAAGCACTGTGCTGTTCACTTCACTCAGTATAGTAAGCACTGTGCTGTTCACTTCACTCAGTATAGTAAGCACTGTGCTGCTCACTTCACTCTGTATAGTAAGCACTGTGCTGCTCACTTCACTCAGTATAGTAAGCACTGTGCTGTTCACTTCACTCAGTATAGTAAGCACTGTGCTGCTCACTTCACTCAGTATAGTAAGCACTGTGCTGTTCACTTCACTCAGTATAGTAAGCACTGTGCTGCTCACTTCACTCAGTATAGTAAGCACTGTGCTGTTCACTTCACTCAGTATAGTAAGCACTGTGCTGCTCACTTCACTCAGTATAGTAAGCACTGTGCTGTTCACTTCACTCAGTATAGTAAGCACTGTGCTGTTCACTTCACTCAGTATAGTAAGCACTGTGCTGCTCACTTCACTCAGTATAGTAAGCACTGTGCTGCTCACTTCACTCTGTATAGTAAGCACTGTGCTGTTCACTTCACTCAGTATAGTAAGCACTGTGCTGTTCACTTCACTCTGTATAGTAAGCACTGTGCTGCTCACTTCACTCAGTATAGTAAGCACTGTGCTGCTCACTTCACTCAGTATAGTAAGCACTGTGCTGCTCACTTCAATCTGTATAGTAAGCACTGTGCTGCTCACTTCACTCAGTATAGTAAGCACTGTGCTGCTCACTTCACTCTGTATAGTAAGCACTGTGCTGCTCACTTCACTCAGTATAGTAAGCACTGTGCTGTTCACTTCACTCAGTATAGTAAGCACTGTGCTGCTCACTTCACTCAGTATAGTAAGCACTGTGCTGTTCACTTCACTCAGTATAGTAAGCACTGTGCTGTTCACTTCACTCAGTATAGTAAGCACTGTGCTGCTCACTTCACTCTGTATAGTAAGCACTGTGCTGCTCACTTCACTCAGTATAGTAAGCACTGTGCTGTTCACTTCACTCAGTATAGTAAGCACTGTGCTGTTCACTTCACTCAGTATAGTAAGCACTGTGCTGTTCACTTCACTCAGTATAGTAAGCACTGTGCTGTTCACTTCACTCTGTATAGTAAGCACTGTGCTGCTCACTTCACTCAGTATAGTAAGCACTGTGCTGTTCACTTCACTCAGTATAGTAAGCACTGTGCTGTTCACTTCACTCTGTATAGTAAGCACTGTGCTGCTCACTTCACTCAGTATAGTAAGCACTGTGCTGTTCACTTCACTCAGTATAGTAAGCACTGTGCTGTTCACTTCACTCTGTATAGTAAGCACTGTGCTGCTCACTTCACTCAGTATAGTAAGCACTGTGCTGTTCACTTCACTCAGTATAGTAAGCACTGTGCTGCTCACTTCACTCAGTATAGTAAGCACTGTGCTGTTCACTTCACTCAGTATAGTAAGCACTGTGCTGCTCACTTCACTCTGTATAGTAAGCACTGTGCTGCTCACTTCACTCAGTATAGTAAGCACTGTGCTGTTCACTTCACTCAGTATAGTAAGCACTGTGCTGTTCACTTCACTCAGTATAGTAAGCACTGTGCTGTTCACTTCACTCTGTATAGTAAGCACTGTGCTGCTCACTTCACTCAGTATAGTAAGCACTGTGCTGTTCACTTCACTCAGTATAGTAAGCACTGTGCTGTTCACTTCACTCTGTATAGTAAGCACTGTGCTGTTCACTTCACTCAGTATAGTAAGCACTGTGCTGCTCACTTCACTCTGTATAGTAAGCACTGTGCTGTTCACTTCACTCAGTATAGTAAGCACTGTGCTGCTCACTTCACTCAGTATAGTAAGCACTGTGCTGCTCACTTCACTCAGTATAGTAAGCACTGTGCTGTTCACTTCACTCAGTATAGTAAGCACTGTGCTGCTCACTTCACTCAGTATAGTAAGCACTGTGCTGTTCACTTCACTCAGTATAGTAAGCACTGTGCTGTTCACTTCACTCAGTATAGTAAGCACTGTGCTGCTCACTTCACTCAGTATAGTAAGCACTGTGCTGTTCACTTCACTCAGTATAGTAAGCACTGTGCTGTTCACTTCACTCAGTATAGTAAGCACTGTGCTGTTCACTTCACTCAGTATAGTAAGCACTGTGCTGCTCACTTCACTCTGTATAGTAAGCACTGTGCTGCTCACTTCACTCAGTATAGTAAGCACTGTGCTGTTCACTTCACTCAGTATAGTAAGCACTGTGCTGTTCACTTCACTCAGTATAGTAAGCACTGTGCTGCTCACTTCACTCTGTATAGTAAGCACTGTGCTGCTCACTTCACTCAGTATAGTAAGCACTGTGCTGTTCACTTCACTCAGTATAGTAAGCACTGTGCTGCTCACTTCACTCAGTATAGTAAGCACTGTGCTGTTCACTTCACTCTGTATAGTAAGCACTGTGCTGCTCACTTCACTCAGTATAGTAAGCACTGTGCTGCTCACTTCACTCAGTATAGTAAGCACTGTGCTGCTCACTTCACTCAGTATAGTAAGCACTGTGCTGTTCACTTCACTCAGTATAGTAAGCACTGTGCTGTTCACTTCACTCAGTATAGTAAGCACTGTGCTGTTCACTTCACTCAGTATAGTAAGCACTGTGCTGCTCACTTCACTCTGTATAGTAAGCACTGTGCTGCTCACTTCACTCAGTATAGTAAGCACTGTGCTGTTCACTTCACTCAGTATAGTAAGCACTGTGCTGTTCACTTCACTCAGTATAGTAAGCACTGTGCTGCTCACTTCACTCTGTATAGTAAGCACTGTGCTGCTCACTTCACTCAGTATAGTAAGCACTGTGCTGTTCACTTCACTCAGTATAGTAAGCACTGTGCTGCTCACTTCACTCAGTATAGTAAGCACTGTGCTGTTCACTTCACTCTGTATAGTAAGCACTGTGCTGCTCACTTCACTCAGTATAGTAAGCACTGTGCTGCTCACTTCACTCAGTATAGTAAGCACTGTGCTGCTCACTTCACTCAGTATAGTAAGCACTGTGCTGTTCACTTCACTCAGTATAGTAAGCACTGTGCTGCTCACTTCACTCAGTATAGTAAGCACTGTGCTGCTCACTTCACTCAGTATAGTAAGCACTGTGCTGTTCACTTCACTCAGTATAGTAAGCACTGTGCTGTTCACTTCACTCAGTATAGTAAGCACTGTGCTGTTCACTTCACTCAGTATAGTAAGCACTGTGCTGTTCACTTCACTCAGTATAGTAAGCACTGTGCTGCTCACTTCACTCAGTATAGTAAGCACTGTGCTGTTCACTTCACTCAGTATAGTAAGCACTGTGCTGTTCACTTCACTCAGTATAGTAAGCACTGTGCTGTTCACTTCACTCAGTATAGTAAGCACTGTGCTGTTCACTTCACTCAGTATAGTAAGCACTGTGCTGCTCACTTCACTCAGTATAGTAAGCACTGTGCTGTTCACTTCACTCAGTATAGTAAGCACTGTGCTGTTCACTTCACTCAGTATAGTAAGCACTGTGCTGTTCACTTCACTCAGTATAGTAAGCACTGTGCTGCTCACTTCACTCAGTATAGTAAGCACTGTGCTGTTCACTTCACTCAGTATAGTAAGCACTGTGCTGTTCACTTCACTCTGTATAGTAAGCACTGTGCTGCTCACTTCACTCAGTATAGTAAGCACTGTGCTGTTCACTTCACTCAGTATAGTAAGCACTGTGCTGTTCACTTCACTCAGTATAGTAAGCACTGTGCTGCTCACTTCACTCAGTATAGTAAGCACTGTGCTGCTCACTTCACTCAGTATAGTAAGCACTGTGCTGTTCACTTCACTCTGTATAGTAAGCACTGTGCTGCTCACTTCACTCAGTATAGTAAGCACTGTGCTGCTCACTTCACTCAGTATAGTAAGCACTGTGCTGCTCACTTCACTCAGTATAGTAAGCACTGTGCTGTTCACTTCACTCAGTATAGTAAGCACTGTGCTGTTCACTTCACTCAGTATAGTAAGCACTAAGCACTGGCAACACATGGTTCCTCCTGGTTCAAGTTTTGAAGCTATTTTGAGGATGGACTGACGGTCAAATCTATACTCTCTCAAAAGTTGCCCATCATTCATCATCATGTCCAGTGGGACATTCAGCCATGTTCCACAAATAATTTCACACAAATTCACATTTAAGTGACGGTTATATGTCCCTTAAGATTTTATGAGGAAAATGACTACTAAGGGCCTTCTAGCAACGCATAAGGGAATACTTAAGTAGATAAGGGCAAACACTCAGAGATCTAAGGGTTTTCCCTTACAATATCCTAAGGGAATCCTTGGGTGATTTGGCCATGTTAAAGTGCTATGGTTTCATCCCTACAGGTGACTGTAGCTATCAGCCATGTTAAAGTGCTATGGTTTCATCCCTACAGGTGACTGTAGCTATCAGCCATGTTAAAGTGCTATGGTTTCATCCCTACAGGTGACTGTAGCTATTAGCCATGTTAAAGTGCTATGGTTTCATCCCTACAGGTGACTGTAGCTATCAGCCATGTTAAAGTGCTATGGTTTCAGCCCTACAGGTGACTGTAGCTATCAGCCATGTTAAAGTGCTATGGTTTCATCCCTACAGGTGACTGTAGCTATCAGCCATGTTAAAGTGCTATGGTTTCATCCCTACAGGTGACTGTAGCTATCAGCCATGTTAAAGTGGTATGGTTTCATCCCTACAGGTGACTGTAGCTATCAGCCATGTTAAAGTGGTATGGTTTCATCCCTACAGGTGACTGTAGCTATCAGCCATGTTAAAGTGCTATGGTTTCAGCCCTACAGGTGACTGTAGCTATCAGCCATGTTAAAGTGCTATGGTTTCATCCCTACAGGTGACTGTAGCTATCAGCCATGTTAAAGTGCTATGGTTTCATCCCTACAGGTGACTGTAGCTATCGGCCATGTTAAAGTGCTATGGTTTCATCCCTACAGGTGACTGTAGCTATCGGCCATGTTAAAGTGCTATGGTTTCATCCCTACAGGTGACTGTAGCTATCGGCCATGTTAAAGTGCTATGGTTTCATCCCTACAGGTGACTGTAGCTATTAGCCATGTTAAAGTGCTATGGTTTCATCCCTACAGGTGACTGTAGCTATCAGCCATGTTAAAGTGCTATGGTTTCATCCCTACAGGTGACTGTAGCTATCGGCAGTGTGGGCGAGGATGTCGGCACCGTCCTTATGATCCTTTCCAAGTTCATTCCCCTCCGCATCTTTGCTGTCTTCAACCTCCTCAAGCTCTTTCCAACACTGTACGAGAAGATCAGCAGTCACAACAAAGGCAGCATCGCCAGAACCATGGCAGCCGAGATGTTTCGTACCGAGGACAGCTTCAACGAGGATGTCCTAGATCAGGTCAGAGATGGGAAAAGTACACACATTCTTTACTTAAGTAGATGTACAGTTACTTAAAACATTTACCATGAAAAAAAAGAAAAGAATACAGATAAAAATAGAAGTACTACTGATTCAACTTATTTACTCAAGTAAAAGTAAAAAAACAATTGGCTACTCAAAAGTATAAAATTAAAAACTATTTCTACTGGCTGTTTCTGTGCAAAGCTAACTGAAACTCATGTCATATTCATATAAATCAAAGACTATTCAACTTAAAAGATACCCTCCAAACATGTTTTAATGTGTATAAAATGAAAAAGGGGAAAAGCAAGCACACTCACAAAAAACATTTGGTGGGTGCACGGCTCAAAATGGTCTATGAAGGAGAAGAAAAGCCAGCACTCTCAAAAATGTCCTTTTGTTAATTTAATTGAAGCAGATGGCAGGTACAAACGTTTCGACAGAAGTCTTCCTCAGTGTACAAAGAACCAGGAAATGATAGACCCTTATATACTAGTCTCTTAAAACAGACTGTCTTATCTACATCCGGCAGATGCAGCTATATACAGTCTGTACTTCGTGGGGGAGAATCATGCACCAAACGGAAGAGGAAGTTGAAAGGCGGGACTTCCGCTCATTCGTCCAATCAGAATTTAACATTAGCTAACTAGCTGTATACTGCTGTAGCTATCGTTAGCTAACGCTGATTAGTAAGACGAACGATAAGCTCAGTAACGTTAGCAACTTACCTCATCACTTTCGTTTAACTCTGGAATAAGTGCACGTCTTGCACGAGGTTCCTCCAAGCCGCGGATACATCGTTTACGTCTATCAGGGTCTTATTTCACCGGTTTCGTCGGCGTAGCTTCCATGGTAATTCTAAAGCACTGCTAGCATTAGCAACCTGCATCGGTTTAAGTTTCCGGGGGGAACATATTTTTCGTGGACACGCGTGTCGTGATTGGTCAGATTCCGTCGAACTTCCTTCCGGTCTGAAGGTTTTTTTCACTACTTCCTTGTGCATGTTCTGGGGGTCTAACGTACAGACGGTATGGCGAGAGCATTTGAAAATTGCGGAAGCCAACTCGTCTGTTCTAAGAGACTACTTATATACTGTCTGTTACTTCCTACTTCTGCTTTTCAAAATAAAATAAAATAAAATAAAAACTTAACAAGTCATATATAGATAAACACAGTAAAGTAAATAAAGTGTCTATGGAAATAACAAAGTAAGATAGAAACCTATAACGCACAGTAAAGTAGATAAAGTGCATGAGCAAACAATACAATAAAGACAAAATCCAGATCATAAAGCACAGTGAAGTAGATAAAGTGCATATGAAAAAATACAAGAAGTCAATAAAAATACTAGATCCTAAAGCACAGTCAAATAAATAAAGTGCATATGGAGACCAAGACTAATAGAACATAGGTAATGAAAATATATAACATTACCTAGACAATAAATAAATAACTATCAAAAATACAAAATTCATAAAAAACATCCCAGTAATAACTCCTCATTAAGTCCTTTAGGAAACTCAGTCTGTAGTTGGTGTATCCAAAAGGCTTCTCTCTGTAACAGAGCTCTATCACGGTTGCCTCCCCTACGAGGTGTACCTACCATCTCAATACCCTGGAATCTAAGTGTACAAACATCGTGACCTGCTTCATTAAAGTGGCGAGCATGTCCGAAATCTAAAACTTCTCGACTTGTATGTGCCACTACTTTCTCTAATATGTCCACTGACGTGAAGAATTGTGTGATGAGACACTGGCACATTTTAACTAGTGATCCCCAGCTTGGTAACGCCTTGAAAGATCCTCCTATCTTTGCCCTCAGACGTGCTAGTAATTTGAGTGATAAATTGGTGAGAGCGGATTGTTTTAAGAAACCTGAACATTTTTTAGATTCTTTACCTGGTGGTAATTTTCCGTGCCGTCAGTGTGTTCAATGTAACGCTATGATCAAAGGTGAGTTTTTTGTACACCCTCACTCTGGACAGAAACTACGTGTGAGAAACAGAATTACATGCAAATCCACATTTGTAGTTTATCTCCTTAAGTGCCCTTGTGGCCTTTGTTATGTTGGCAAAACTATAAGAGAACTTAAAACACGCTTCTCTGAACATAAAAGTAGCATCAGGAACAAGGATGTTAAATCCCCTGTTGCTCGCCACTTTAATGAAGCAGGTCACGATGTTTGTACACTTAGATTCCAGGGTATTGAGATGGTAGGTACACCTCGTAGGGGAGGCAACCGTGATAGAGCTCTGTTACAGAGAGAAGCCTTTTGGATACACCAACTACAGACTGAGTTTCCTAAAGGACTTAATGAGGAGTTATTACTGGGATGTTTTTTATGAATTTTGTATTTTTGATAGTTATCTATTTATTGTCTAGGTAATGTTATATATTTTCATTACCTATGTTCTATTAGTCTTGGTCTCCATATGCACTTTATTTATTTGACTGTGCTTTAGGATCTAGCATTTTTATTGACTTCTTGTATTTTTTCATATGCACTTTATCTACTTCACTGTGCTTTATGATCTGGATTTTGCCTTTATTGTATTGTTTGCTCATGCACTTTATCTACTTTACTGTGCGTTATAGGTTTCTATCTTACTTTGTTATTTCCATAGACACTTTATTTACTTTACTGTGTTTATCTATATATGACTTGTTAAGTTTTTATTTTATTTTATTTTATTTTGAAAAGCTGAAGTAGGAAGTAACAGACAGTATATAAGGGTCTATCATTTCCTGGTTCTTTGTACACTGAGGAAGACTTCTGTCGAAACGTTTGTACCTGCCATCTGCTTCAATTAAATTAACAAAAGGACATTTTTGAGAGTGCTGGCTTTTCTTCTCCTTAATGTGTATAAAGACTATACTTTGATTAATAATTTGTATAATATGGATTAACGTAACAAGCCTGTTTTGAAAATGTAAGCAGTAGAAAGTACAGAAATGTGTTAAAATGTAGAATGGAAAATGTAAAACGTTTTTAGAAAAATACTCGGATACCTGAAAATTCTACTTAAGTACAGTACTTAAAAAAATCTCAAAGATTTTCATGTAAATAAATGTCTGTTAAGTCACTATCTTTCTGATGGTGACTTAACACAATGGTGATTGAGCCTATGGCCCATTGATGGAAGCCTTTGCATTTTCAGTATAGAGACAGTCCGCATGTCTGGGAACGCCCATACAGGCTCTAGGAACGCCCACAATAGACGCTGGCTTAGCCTGGGGGCGGGGTCAGGGTGGGGTAAATTCCCCCGTTCTATCCATTCAGCAAAGTTAGAATTTAGCTGATAGCCTAGCCCAGGCAGACACGATCGGGGATGTAACCACCGCAGTAAACGCACATCTGAGCAGATGTCTTGTGTTCTGCTCTAGAACCCCCAAACCTGTAGTTTAGAGCCGCAGCACCGTCTTTTGGTGAGTCAGCCCATGAGATATATCGGCGGTTTTACCCCACTTGCGCGCCAGTCGTTTAACATTTTGTGGGCGTTCCCACACATGCGGACTGTCTCTATTGCAGCATTTATTTGGTGTCTGTGGTGACAGGGTGGGCGGAGCTAACACAATAGACTCACTCTGTAGGTTACTGTAGGTTCACAGGTGGGCGGAGCTAACACAATAGACTCACTCTGTAGGTTACTGTAGGTTCACAGGGTGGGTGGAGCTAACACAATAGACTCACTCTGTAGGTTACTGTAGGTTCACAGGGTGGGCGGAGCTAACACTATAGACTCACTCTGTAGGTTACTGTAGGTTCACAGGGTGGGCGGAGCTAACACAATAGACTCACTCTGCAGGTTACTGTAGGTTCACAGGGTGGGCGGAGCTAACACAATAGACTCACTCTGTAGGTTACTGTAGGTTCACAGGGTGGGCGGAGCTAACACAATAGACTCACTCTGTAGGTTACTGTAGGTTCACAGGGTGGGCGGAGCTAACACAATAGACTCACTCTGTAGGTTACTGTAGGTTCACAGGGTGGCGGAGCTAACACAATAGACTCACTCTGTAGGTTACTGTAGGTTCACAGGGTGGGCGGAGCTAACACAATAGACTCACTCTGTAGATTACTGTAGGTTCCCCACAACTCTTGTGTGAGGTAGGATAACAAGCTACTTTTTCCCGGTCTCTGTTACTATGGCCGAATAAACTGTTTGGATCTCACCTGCAATTACAGCTCATCGCCATAACTGTCGCCAATGAGAAATAAACTGAAACTTCTAGATGATATATCTTTTAGTACAAATACTTTGTTACTTCCCATCTGTGGATTAGGTGGAGCAAAGCCTGCTGGGAGTCCATGGGCCGCAGCCACGGCAGCGCAGTGAGAGCCGGCCCTTTGAGCTCTACCCCATCTTCATGGGTGGCCTGTTGCATTATGGGAACCGTGTTCTTCTCCAGCAACTGGGCTGCAACATCCAGAGCACCACTGTGGTCCAGATCACCCGCGCCCTGAGGAAATACCTTGTCAGAGGTACTGTCTGTGTTACTGTGGTCCAGATCACTGAGGAAATACCTTGTCAGAGGTACTGTCTGTGTTACTGTGGTCCAGATCAGAGGTACTGTCTGTGTTACTGTGGTCCAGATCAGAAGTACTGTCTGTGTTACTGTGGTCCAGATCAGAGGTACTGTCTGTGTTACTGTGGTCCAGATCAGAGGTACTGTCTGTGTTACTGTGGTTCAGATCAGAGGTACTGTCTGTGTTACTGTGGTTCAGATCAGAAGTACTGTCTGTGTTACTGTGGTCCAGATCAGAGGTACTGTCTGTGTTACTGTGGTCCAGATCAGAAGTACTGTCTGTGTTACTGTGGTTCAGATCAGAGGTACTGTCTGTGTTACTGTGGTCCAGATCAGAGGTACTGTCTGTGTTACTGTGGTCCAGATCAGAAGTACTGTCTGTGTTACTGTGGTCCAGATCAGAGGTACTGTCTGTGTTACTGTGGTCCAGATCAGAAGTACTGTCTGTGTTACTGTGGTCCAGATCAGAGGTACTGTCTGTCTGTGTTACTGTGGTCCAGATCAGAAGTACTGTCTGTGTTACTGTGGTCCAGATCAGAGGTACTGTCTGTGTTACTGTGGTCCAGATCAGAGGTACTGTCTGTGTTACTGTGGTCCAGATCAGAAGTACTGTCTGTGTTACTGTGGTCCAGATCAGAGGTACTGTCTGTCTGTGTTACTGTGGTCCAGATCAGAGGTACTGTCTGTGTTACTGTGGTCCAGATCAGAAGTACTGTCTGTGTTACTGTGGTCCAGATCAGAGGTACTGTCTGTCTGTGTTACTGTGGTCCAGATCAGAGGTACTGTCTGTGTTACTGTGGTCCAGATCAGAGGTACTGTCTGTGTTACTGTGGTCCAGATCAGAGGTACTGTCTGTGTTACTGTGGTTCAGATCAGAGGTACTGTCTGTGTTACTGTGGTTCAGATCAGAGGTACTGTCTGTGTTACTGTGGTTCAGATCAGAGGTACTGTCTGTGTTACTGTGGTCCAGATCACACGCGCCCTGAGGAAATACCTTGTCAGAGGTGCTGTCTGTGTTTGTTTCAGACGTTCTCAAACTGCATGCATGTTTTCAATGCTTTCAAATATTTCAAGCACTTGAGGTGCACTTATTACTTCAAAGTATTGGGCATCTGCTCTCTTCATTCTGACGATATTAAAGCTCCATTGTGTAGTTTTTCTATTTGGGTAAACTGCGCCCCCACCTAAATGCTAGACTTCCCCGTTTGCATAGATATGAGCCTTATTTTACTGTTTGGGCTTTTATTATGAAGGTTTTGGGCTTTTATTTTGAAGGTTCTGAGCTTTTATTTTGAAGGAATCATGTGAATAGTAGATGGCATTCTGATGTGATAATTTTGGTGATGCAGGACCCTCCTCCCTGTGCTAACTTTGAGGGAATCTGGATTTTGTGTCAGTTCATCTTGTCACCTGATTACTCCAAATTATCTAAATCTCATTAAACCTCCTGTATAATAACAGTTTTTAGAGCAAGTTTCTATACATTTTGACAAAATAAAGTTACATGAGAATGGCAAAGACACAAATAAAGTATTTTCCATGTCATATTTCTTCTGTAACCTTTATTCTGTCTTGATCACAAAAATGTACAGACATTTGCTGTAAGAATAGTTATTATAAGTCAATATTTGGACAGAAAGCTGTATGGAGCATAACATATATGTATATATGTATATATATGTATATATGTATATATATGTATATATATACATATATACATATATATACATATATGTATATATGTATATATATGTATATATGTATATATATGTATATATATATGGATCATAACACTGTGTCGTCTTGTTTACTGACAGAGCTGAGCAAGCCGCTGCCAGCAGAGGAGCTGATGGACCTGCTGGTTCTCCTGTATGAGTTTCAGAACCCCAGGCTGACGGCTCAGGTCCTCTCCTCCATCAGAACCATCTGCCTGCCCAATATCCGCATGACCCCTCTGAAGTGCTTCGTCCTGAGCTCGGTGCTGTCATGCACCCCTGCCAGGTACTCCATCATCATATATCAAAGAGAGTAAGTGGGCTCTGTCTTCTTCTTCTAATGGCTTTCCGGCACACTGGATGCATTGCGGCATATTGCTGCCTCTCACAGGTAAGTGGGCTCTGTTTCTGTTTACATTTTTGTCCCACTGATGATGGCACAATGTATATGGCATCATCAGTGATGTCATAGTGTCCCACAGTGACACATGTCAATAGGGCAGGCGAGGCCACGCAACAGCCAAGCTGCGTATGCAAGCCCGTGCAGCGGCGAGCTGCAGGGTGGGCGAGACCTCGGCTATCTGGGCTTTTATTATCAAGGTTTTAGGCTTTTATTTTTGAAGGTTCTGGGCTTTATTTTGAAGGTTGTGGGCTTTTATTTTGAAGGTTGTGGGCTTTTTTGAAGGTTGGTGTGTGTGTGTGTGTGTGTGTGTGTGTGTGTGTGTGTGTGTGTGTGTGTGTGTGTGTGTGTGTGTGTGTGTGTGTGTGTGTGTGTGTTGTGTGTGTGTTGTGTGGTATTGGTCAGTCCCGCCCGTGACATCACGTTCGTGACACGAATGGTGACGAACACCTCCCGCCTGTCCACCTATTTGATTCTAGATGAAAGATGGCCACAATGTCTTCTTAGTTCCCAGGAAAATTATGAATTTGTTTCTGCTTCTGAAAGATGAAACATGCTTGTGGTGTCTTCCTGTAGCTACCAGCTGGAAGAGCTGAACCTGTCCTCTTGCCTCCTGACTAACGACATGCTGGAGATGCTGTGGCCAGCCTTCAGACACACACGCAGCCTCAAGTGAGACTAACTACACACCTTCAGACACACACAGTCTCAAGTGAGACAAACTACACAACTTCAGACACACACAGTCTCAAGTGAGACAAACTACACACCTTCAGACACACTCAGCCTCAAGTGAGACAAACTACACAACTCCATCAGACACACACGCAGCCTCAAGTGAGACAAACTACACACATGCAGCCTCAAGTGAGATAAACTACACACCTTCAGACACACACTCAGCCTCAAGTGAGACAAACTACACAACTTCAGACACACACGCAGCCTCAAGTGAGACAAACTACACACCTTCAGACACACATGCAGCCTCAAGTAAGACAAACTACACACCTTCAGACACACACTCAGCCTCACGTGATACAAACTACACAACTTCAGACACACAGCCTCAAGTGCAACAAACTACACGATGCCTTCAGACTACATTGGATGACCCCCAGGCTCGCCTAGCATGTGTATGGTGTGTGCATTTGTGACTGTCGTGTCTGCCTCTCTGTTGTCCTCAGTCTCCAGTTTAACAGCCTTGGTCCTGAGTCCTGCATTCTTCTGAGAGATCTGCTACTAGACCCCAAGAGTTCTATTAGATCTCTACAGTAAGACTTGTCTCTAATAATGTCTTCATAATAATGATAATGGCATTATTATAAAATAATAATGATCACTTGTCTAATGTTGCTTTAGTCCAACGCATTCCTCTGTTAGCGTTTCTGCTGTCATTCTCTCATAAGTCAACTTGGAAAGAAGGCACACTTGTGTCTGTTCCCAACAGCTCTGTGTCTGTTCCCAACAGCTCTGTGTCTGTTCCCAACAGCTCTGTGCCCGGTTGCATAAAACCATTTAAGCCGTTACATTTTCATCAAAGTATCCCTTATGAAAAAATGAGTTGCGTAAAATCACCTAAGGATTCCCTTAGGATATTGTAAGGGAAACCCTTAGATCTCTAAGTGTTTGCCCTTATCTACTTATTCCCTTATGCATTGCTAGAAGGTCCTTAGTAGCCATTTTCCTCAGAAAATCTTAAAGGGACACATAACCGTCACTTAAATGTGAATTTGTGTGAAATTATTTGTTTAACATGGCTGGATTTATGGTGATTCAAGAAGAGGAGATACCTCCACCACACATTTTTTGAGACAGGCAAAACCCACTGGACATGATGATGAATGATGCACAACTTTTGAGGGAGTGTAGATTTGACCGTCAGTCCATCCTCAAAATAGCTTCAAAACTTGAACCGGACCTCGGCGAGCACCAAGGAACCATGCTACGTATGTACTTCTGTCCAATGTTCGTTAACGCGATATCTGAGGAACGCCTTGATGGAATTTCATCAAATTTGCCTCAAACATCGACTTGGACTCAAGGATAAACTGATTACATTTTGGTGGTCAAAGTTCAAGGTCACTGTGACCTCACGAACGCCATTCCCAAGTTCGTTAACGCGATATCTCAGGAACGCCTTGACGGAATTTCTACCAATTTGCCTCAAACGTCGACTTGCACTCAAGGATGAACTGATTCGATTTTGGTGGTCAAAGTTCAAGGTCACTGTGACCCCACGAACACCATTTTCAAGCTTGGTAATGCCATATCTCAGTAACACCTCGACAAAATTTCTTCACATTAGGCTCAAACGTCAAAGTCTCAACAGACATGGATGTCAACTGCTCAGTTGTTGGCGGAGGCATATATCTGCGCCGGTGCGGTCTTTCTAGTTATTTTTATTTATTTATTTATTTGGGGGAGGGGGGGGGGGGGTATTTTTTAACCTGCACCATGCTCTTTAATTAAAGTGTTGGGCTTCACATGGGTCTCCCATAGGTTAACATAGTGGAGGATCTTTGGACACAGTCTAATATTGTTGAAGCCTTCACAGGTGCTCCTAAAGTAAGCCATACAGTAATAGGTGTTCTGGGGACTCCCTGAGAGGAACTGCTTGCTGAGGAGCTCCCCTGAGAACGACATACCTCCGTCTTCTGTTTGCATTTGCACCACCAATAGCAGCAACACTGAAGTGACGTAAGCCGGCCGGTGGTTAGCATGCTAACCGCTACTAGTAGCTTCACAGCAAAAGCAAGTGAGGGTTCACAGAAGATTGATAATGCTTTGGCTAACAATTTCAGGGTTTCTGCTGGGTTTTAAAAAGTCTAAATTCCAATCATCTTAATTTTAGGCCTTAAAATGTCTTAAATTGGACTCCATTTATATAAAATGTCTTAAATACTGTATGATTTTGCCAGGTCTTAAATGAAGTGAAAAGGCAGCGCTTGCCCCTCCTTCATTACCACCACTGAGGTGCCCTTGAGCAAGGCCCTTAACCCCTTAATAATGATAAATAAAGGTTATATAAATTGTTTGGGTTATGAAGATAACGTTACTTTTATAAAGTTGCATTAACTTCAGTCTCACAGCTGCTGTAAAAAGTCAGCAGCAAACACCTGCTGCCGTCTCCCAATCTAGTTTCACATCACAAGCATCAAAGCCACACTTTCCTTCATATCCCTCGTATAGATGTGAGATAGGTCTTAAATTGCATTCATGATGGTCTTAAAGTCTTCGATTTACCTTATTGAAACATCCAAAAACCCTGCAATTAGCTAGCCAATGTTTTAACGTTAGTGATGATATTACCGCCTCGGGGCATTTCTAGAAGTTCGACCAATCAACATACACTTACCTCTGGACCACTAAAGGTTCCTCTTGTGCTGGCAAAGTACCTGCTCTGAAGTAGGAGCTAAAAAAGTGCCTCTAAACGGCGTTCTGAGAACTACGATGGTTCCCAGTTCCTGCGGTGCGAACACAACAAAAAGGGGAGTTCCTCCAACTGTTCCTAGAACTATGAAAAAGTTCCTCTGTTCCGAAAGCACATATTAAGTCACTAATCAACTAATCAACTCATTAACTTGAAGTGAGTGCACTAATATTAAACTTAATATTAACTTAAATAACATTGATGAAGGAGACATGGTGAAAAATAGGGCTTGACCTAGAATCTAGATAATAGGTAGATAATACCTATTAACACCCTTTTTAGAGTAGATAGTGTATTGAGTCAAGATACTGTAAACTTTAAATCAGAACTGCACCGAAAAACAATGCTGATTTATTTTGCACATAATCTCACATATATCCGAAAAAACTGTACGTTTTGCATGCTATTCATTTATTTATCATTCATGCACAAATGACATCACTGGTCCACAACTGAACTCAAATCAACTCTTAATAACTGTCAAACTAAATGAATGCCTGCAAAACTGTTTACAGTTTTTGGATATGTGTGAAATCATGTGCAAAATAAATCAGCATTGTTTTTCTGTGAACTTTTCCTTTTAATTTGAGATTAACTCAATCATCACCTGCCTTTTGTTGGTATGGTTGAAAGTACCTGCAGTGTGGTTTGAGTGGAAGACCAGGCATCAGCTCATTCTTTCCAACCTGATCTCCAGACTGTGTGGCAATCCTCTGCTGGAGGGGTGGGAACTCCAACTGCTGGAAGCCCTCCCAGAGAACCAGGCCCTGAGGAAGCTGTCTCTGATGCACACTGGCCTGGGGGACCAGGGGGCCCTGGAGCTGGCCCAGAGGCTGTCCCAGCACCCTGGGCTGGAGGAGCTGAATGTGGCCTACAACAACATAGGAGACAACGCCGCCCTCAGCCTGGTGGACGCCTGCAGGGAGCATCCCAGCATACACACTGTGCAGTAAGGAGCCAGTCAGAGTTACACTACTTTACAACACACTGTGCAGTAAGGAGCCAGTCAGTTACACTACTTTACAAACACACTGTGCAGTAAGGAGCCAGTCAGTTACACTACTTTACAAACACACTGTGCAGTAAGGAGCCAGTCAGAGTTACACTACTTTACAACACACTGTGCAGTAAGGAGCCAGTCAGTTACACTACTTTACAACACACTGTGCAGTAAGGAGCCAGTCAGAGTTACACTACTTTACAAACACACTGTGCAGTAAGGAGCCAGTCAGAGTTACACTACTTTACAACACACTGTGCAGTAAGGAGCCAGTCAGAGTTACACTACTTTACAACACACTGTGCAGTAAGGAACCAGTCAGAGTTACACTACTTTACAACACACTGTGCAGTAAGGAGCCAGTCAGTTACACTACTTTACAACACACTGTGCAGTAAGGAGCCAGTCAGAGTTACACTACTTTACAACACACTGTGCAGTAAGGAGCCAGTCAGAGTTACACTACTTTACAACACACTGTGCAGTAAGGAGCCAGTCAGAGTTACACTACTTTACAACACACTGTGCAGTAAGGAGCCAGTCAGTTACACTACTTTACAACACACTGTGCAGTAAGGAGCCAGTCAGAGTTACACTACTTTACAACACACTGTGCAGTAAGGAGCCAGTCAGTTACACTACTTTACAACACACTGTGCAGTAAGGAGCCAGTCAGTTACACTACTTTACAACACACTGTGCAGTAAGGAGCCAGTCAGAGTTACACTACTTTACACCACACTGTGCAGTAAGGAGCCAGTCAGAGTTACACTACTTTACAACACACTGTGCAGTAAGGAGCCAGTCAGAGTTACACTACTTTACAAACACACTGTGCAGTAAGGTAATAGGTATTAATGCTTATTAAGCATTAACTAACTGTTAATTTAGTAGGGCTGTGGCGATTCACTTATCTCCCGATTCGATACTATCACGATTCTTGGGTGCCGATTCGATTTATATTGCGATTCTTAAGTATTGCGATTCTACGATTATTGCGATTCGATATTACGATTTATTGCGATTTTTGTTTATTTTTTCTTTTATTTTTTCAGTTTGTTTGCTTTTTTACACTAGATTAGAACATGGGAAAAGTTGAATCATACACTAGAGACTGTATATTATATATCATGAGTACAGCTGGGCGATATAGTTAAAAACAGGGGACTGGGATCATAATTCAGGCCGGGCATTAGATACCAAGCAGGCCAGGCCGATATGGGCCGACGCGCGTGAAATTTGAGGGGCCGTTTGAAGCCCAATTTGGGCCGTTTGAAGCCAGATTTGGGCCGTTTGAAGTCCAATTTTACAATGAGATGCACCCACTTTAACCCTGAAGTGTAATTATTACTTCAGACTAACTAATAAAGTAATAAAACCACTAGTAAACCAGTAGGCGGCGCCTGGCCTGCTGTTCAGTGAGTGGCCTGACTGCAAGCACCCAAGAAAATTATTATTATTATTATTATTATTTTTTTCCGATTATCGATTCTGGAATAAAAGATCGATTCAAAAAATCGTGACATTAAAAATCGCGATACTTAGGTGAATCGATTTTTTCCCCCACCCCTATAATTTAGTGACCCTTATTGTAAAGGGTTACCGAGTTACCTATCTTTTTTCTTCTCCCCCCAAATATATTTTCATTCAATTTTCAAATTTGGCAAAACATTCATCTCAGTACACAATATTACACAATATATACAAAGAGAGAAACATAAAAATATATAGACATACATATACACACACTCGCACCCAGCGTCTGGGAATATGAAAGGTGGTGAATGGCGAGAGACAATAGTTTCTTGATCCCGTTTGAATTGTGCCATGAGGTACACATAATGTTTGTCAATTTAAAAGGTAACATTGCAAATGAAGAAAGTCGCAGTTTGTCGTCAAATTGTTGCACTATAAGTTATACATCAGAAAGACGACACACAGCCAGTTGCATAAGTGACGTCATCACTTTCTCTCTTGCCAGGCCATGTTGGTGTTGGTGTGACCTATATTGTGCGGTGAGCAGTGGGCAAGCCCACCCCCTTCCCTCTGAGGATGCGGAAATTAATTGAAAAGCTGTAGTTCCTCGAATGGCCACTAGGCGTCGGGGGCAGTAGGCATTCCCCCCATGTTAAAATGCCCGACTTTGTAACATGATTAAACATCTTTCCAGTTAGGGGCGAAACACGGTTTTGGTCTATATAGCTAATTTCACCTTTTCATAACAACTGTAGGGTGGTACATTTTTATACAACTCGCCCGTTTGGAGTAAAATAAATGATAGAAAAGTGGTGATTGACAGATCACCTGTCCAGTGATCACGCAGCTTGCCGATCACGGATCAATAGCAGGTGGAGCTGCGGCTCTGGGAAACTCCCCTCTCACGTGAAGTGCGGAAGGACTCAACCCGCATTCCCTCCCACTCTGTTGACGAAAAATCAAGATGGTGACACCCACCATTTGAAGTCCACCAGGAAAATGCAATTTAATGGGATAGATACGTCCATATTATTTATGTCTATGGCTGTGATGAGAGATGTAGTTGATTGAGCGGTTTCATACAAAACTAAACCTTACGTTTCAGTTTTATGACAAACTGTAACTTTCTTGATTTGCAAAGTCATGTTTTAAATTGACAAAGCTCACGTGTACTTCATGGCACACGGGATTAAAAAATTATAGTCTCTCGCCATTCACCACCACTCATTTTTGTTCCGACACTGGTGCATGTGCTGAAGCAGGAAGTAGGCATGACTTTGGCTCTCTATATACAAAAAGGTCACATAATGATGAGCAAAGTGAAACCTGAGTGTACATTTATGCATGAAATTCAACATATCGTCGCTGTCGCGGCAGGACCTCGAATCTCCAAAACAGCAACTTTTCAGGAAGTTAAAAAAACCTGTTTGCTCTTAAAATACTGAACCAAACGTCGTCAAAGTTGGCACATGTCTTAATTATAGTTAGTTTCCCGCTGAATGTGTCATTACTTTATTAATATCTTACCTGGATAAGCTCAAATGATGTTGTTTATATTATCAGTCCGACTTGGAAGCACTCTCTCCCGGCCAGTCAGGCGGGAGAGAGTGGTATGCTCATGCACGAGCCCCAAGCTCCGGGCCACGGGGGCGCGCGCAGCAGCAGCAGTGCTCTGAGCCTCTCTTGGCCGAGGCGGGGGCTTTGGCATGGGCATGAGAACAGTCTGACATAACGTAACGTTAACGTTACTTTATTCTCGTCAGAAACCACTCCGATTTGCATGTTAAAACAAGTTTGCAGCCTAGGAATAACTGGAAAACATTTTATTGATCTACAGTATTAACGTCAGAGGAAGCCAGGATTAGTCAAAACGATATGAGAAATACACAGCACGTCTGCCGTGTGACTTTTCCGGGTTTACTGTCCTGCATGGGGGGGTACAGACGGAGGTAGGGGATGAATTTCGAGGTTTGACTGACAGATTGAGGGCGAATGGCGTTACGAGATTTACTCACAAGCTCGTTTTAAGGCTTTTCCATCGGTTGCATTTGGTAAAAACCACACAGAGACGTGAAGGGTGACCAATGGCATTGATTTATGACAAAAAGTGAAAAAAGTGACATTCGAGATCCTGGCACAACAGCGACGATATTAACACGTTCACTGCCAATGACGAGTTGACTCGTCAAACACAATCCAACCGTTCACTGCCAACGACGAGTTGACTCGTCAAAAAAAAAAAATATTTTTTTTTTGACGGTGCTACGTGTATCAATGTCCCCCACGTCTCCTATAAAAATATTGGAAGTATTGAATGTGTATAATCTATTTTACCGACCAACTAAGTGGCGACAGTGCTCTCCCGACAGAGAGAAAGCCAACCAAAAACAGCCGCGGGAGCAAGCCATTCTCAAGGAAATGGCATGGCGATTTTACAGTCATCAGTCACCAGACTCGCCCTAGAGCGGCCGCGCCAGCAGCAGCACACGGAGAGCGGTGCTGGCGTGGGGGATTGCAAATTTGCATAATAGATTATGGATGAAACACACTTTGAAACACCCGCAGAAAGGCCAGAATCGCACGCATTCCGAAAACCCAGAAACGAACGAGCCTCATTCTCATACTGTAGGCACGCTGCTACACCGGTACACAACGGTGGGGGGTTCGGTTCCAAAAATAGACTGGGTGGGCAGCATAAAGCCTAGAATCGCACAAAGCTTCATCAAAGCTCTCAACCGAAAATCCAAGAAACGATTGAGTCCCATTCACAGTCCACACTCGCCACACTCGCCGACGAGGGGCCGCCAGAGAGGGAGGCTGCTCACTGCTCAGACAGGCAGGAGAAACTGGCTTGTGACAAACGCCACCAGACACGCCCACGGAGGGAGGAGTTTAAAGGAGAGGGTGTTCAGAACTATATTGTTCAGATGTCTGATCTCTCACTGATGCCAAAAATAAATGGTTAAAGTGACTGTTCTGCCTGTTTGATTGAATTTCACAAAACTGCGATTATCTCAGCTTCCTGTCTCAGACGCTCAAACCATGCTGTACTCAACGGCTAATATCTACATAACTACTAACTCTACAAACTAACTCTTTTAGACAGAGAAAGCACACATTCTATTAGTACTTTTGTGAACTTCGTGTTCACAAAGTCCAAGCAGAAAATTATCCTCGGCTCTTGTAAAATGAGCCAGAATCCTCAAAAAACGGCTTGGCAGAAGCTACCTACAGTAAAAAAAAAAGGCTGGCAGTGAATGTGTTAAACAGTCACGCATGCACTCACTGATACACAGACCCCAGACTTAATTGCCAGAATAATATACAGTAACACACAAGTAGAGAGGCACAAACTAATTAGGATGATTATGAAGTAGAAACATAGAGTAGAAAAATAAAATACAAATAAAACTTGCAAGTTGCTTTCGACTGCAATCCACTAAAACACCAGAAACACTTCAAGCCCTCCTCCAGTCAGTCTTGCTGTTCTATTTCAAATGTTCTCAACATTCTATGAGCGCCTGCTGCTGCTGCATAGTCGCTCATCTTCTCATTCTGATTCTTTGTTTCTTTGTTTCTTAAAAAGGATCCCCATTAGGTCCCGCCTGGACGACAGTCTTCCTGGGGTCCAAGACAAAAACACATGACATGATAGACAATAATTAAAATACAAAAACACAAGGTTAAAAGAAGAGAAGAGAGAATAAAAAGCAAATCTAAGCTAAGACAGACAATAGCGTGGTCAGCTAGCACTCTAGCCGGCCAATAACCCAAATATTAATATATGGTCCGTACAACTCTAGACTTTAGAAAAAGTGAAGTTACAAACATCATGGTGAGTGAAGATGAAAAAGTTAAAAAGCCTTTATTTTTCATTGGAGGTCCTGATGGCATAAACATGCTCAGAAACCCTGTCCCTCAGTCTGCGTTTGGTTCGACCCACATACATGTAGAAGCAACCACATTCACACTCCTTAGGTAGACTGTACAGAGCACATGTTCATCCAGTCCTCCTCTCGGATGACGAGACCAGATTCTTTCTCCCATTTTAATCTGACCTTAGTTGTTGTATGTAGTACACTATTGTACAATATTGAGACAAGTTTCCTGTTGCTCTTATCTAGTGCTGGAGTGGTAACAAAAAAGGGGGGGTCAACTATAAATTTATAAACTATAAAATAAACTATTTAAAAAAAAGCATGTTAGAAATGCACACAAAAGTAATCCTAGCTGTTGCGTATGTATAATACAGGAAGCTACCAGCTAAGGACTCTTTGTAACTGCTTTCCATTGTGTTTTTGTGGCAGCTTGTATCTGAACCCTCTGAGTGACACGGGGAAGCAGTCCCTGTATGCCCGAGGCGTTGGCGGGGGGCAAGGCGCCCCCTGCAGGCGGGTGAAGGTCCTGGCTTCTGTCACCGAGGGTGCTGACGTCTCAGACAACTGGCACCCCATTCTGAGCGTGATCCGACAGAACGTGTCGTCCTGGGAGCACGAGCGTGTACGGCAGCAGCTACAGGTACACACACACACACACACACACACACACACACACACACACACACACAGAGTACACAGGCCAGAAAACTCACCCCAAAATCGAGTTATACTGTGTTGAGAATTGTATAGAGAGCCAGGTGAACATCACTTCCTGCTTCAGCACTGTACCAGAGATTTTCATCCACCATTTATTTTCCATTAGACATTACGTAAAATTATTATAAAAATAGTTTTACTTGTTCAATACAAACGGTTCAGATATATTTAGAATCGGGAGAGACCATATAGAACATTTCACTCCGACCAAAACATAAAAAAAAAAACATTTTTTTTAACGTTTTGGTCCGAGTGAAATGTTATGTGTTATTAATGTTACACTCTTCTGCCAACCCCAATACATGGTATTGGCGTAGATATAATTTGTCTGTCAGGAAACCGAGCTAGGCTGTGTTTCCATAGGAGAGACCTCGAACCTTGAAATGAAGTAAAACTATAAATATACAATTTTAAAGTTAGGAAAGGGGAGAATGGCCCTCAGTAAGTTTGAATTTGACACCCCTGGCCTGGTCTAACCCAAGCTGTTGAGTGAATTCCTTCAGTTAATAATCCATTCCACCTCTCTCCAGGTTTTAATCCAGCCCACCTCTCTCCAGGTTTTAATCCAGCCCACCTCTCTTCAGGTTTTCCATCAGTCAATAATCCAGCCCACCTCTCTCTAGGTGTTCCTCAGGGAACTGGAATCGGGTCGACGTCAGCAGCAGAGCCTTTGGAAGAGGCTGCAGTTCCGCAGGGTGGAGAAGGGAGTCCGGCAGATACTACAGATGCTGGAGAGGGACACTCTACCTCGCTCTACGAGGTCCAGTGTCAAGGGTTAAGTCTGCCTTTCACTGTTTCCACCCTAGAGATAGATCTTGACGCTGAATTTAAAGTTGGGGTAAATGAAATGTTAAAAGAGTTCAGACAAATGACTTATGAGAAAGAAATAATAGAAGAAATAATGATAAAAGCAAAGAAAAAGAAAATGCTAGACAAGATGTCGAGAGTATCCATTTAGATCCAGAAAGTGTTATATTATAGTTTTGTCATCTGTCCCATGCAATAAATAAGTACATAAACATTGAGCTCGAACTAGGTTCTTCTTCTCATTTTCTTCAAGTTGATCCTCAAAGTCAACCAAATCTGAAGTGTTTTCTAACTCATCCGTCTCCATCTCCTTTGTGATTAAGCACCAACGTATTGTCGTTGCTGTCTGACTGACGAGCACGGATTATGAACCGGACCATGGCTTCGACCTCTAGGGGCCTGGGCCAATTTTTTATTTAAATTTTTTACAAAAAAAAAAGAATTGTGTGTCTGTCTGTGTCTGTTGAAACACAAAATAAATGCAGTTACTTTATTTGTAATTAAGAAAATGATTATGAATGCATTATACAGTATATCAGTACATTAATATATTAGTACAGTAATCTTACGGTACATTGGGTCAGACACTTTTTTACTTTTACTGCAGTACCATTTTACACCAGCACTATATTTTACTTTTACTTCACTCTTTCTCCACCAGAGTATTATTTTTAAGTTGTTAGCCACCATTTCGCATTTTTGATCAATCTTTCAAGACCCCAGAATATTTTCTTCTATGAAAATGTAAACAGTGAATATAGAAAAAGAGAGAACAGGGCCTCTGTTTAAAAGAAAAGGGGGGGGGGGCTTGGATGATAAAAGCGAGCTTAGATGAATTTTCAAAGTGAACATTTACAAGGTGAAAAGCAGGAAGCCGCTGAAGTTGGACTGGTTGCCTGCATCATCATAGATGGAACACCCTTTGGGGAGTTTCAGGTAGACCCTGTCGCCCGGCTGCAGCTGCAGGACCAGAGCGTTGGCGATGAAAGCGTAGATGTCGTCTTTGTGGGTGGGGCTCTCCAAGTTATACATCAGCTGCTCGTCATTCCTGAACAGTTTCAGCCCCATGTGGCTGGTGGCGTTGCGGCTGTGGGCGGTGAATCTAAAGTAGTAGACTCCTCCCACCGGTGCTGTGAAGGTGCCTGCAGCAGAAAGAATCCAAAATAAAAGTCTCTGTGAACTGACCTCCCATTCCTGTTCCTTCCTTAAAGGAACACTCTGCCCATTTTCAACCAGCTTTGTATCATTAGAACATCAGTAGTATATCAGAAAACTGTAAACTGTTTTGAAGTCTGTCATTTAATTTGACAGTTATTAAGTGTTAAAGTGTGGACCAGTGACATCACTGGTCCACACTAACTCAAATTAATAACTCATTAACTAAAATCGACTCTCAATAACTGTCAAACTAGATGAATGATGAATAGTTTGACAGTTATTGAGAGTTGATTTGAGTTAATGAGTTATTAATTTGAGTTACTCAATACTCAATAACTGTCAAATTAAATGACAGACTTCAAAACAGTTTACAGTTTTCTGATATACTACTGATGTTCTAATGATACAAAGCTGGTTGAAAATGGGCGGAGTGTTCCTTTAAGAACAGCGACTACGTTTACATGCTCAAAATATAATTCAGAAAATGACAATATTCTGTGGCCTATTTGATAAAGAAACAAAGAGCAATTCCGGTTGGATTGAACAAATTTGGCCTTTTTCCAAATTTAGCATTTAAGACGTGGGATATGCCGGACATGTATACAGCACATTCAGAATATGCGTCTCAATCAGGGTTTTCACCGCAGTTTGCAACGCATCTTGCCTATTTGCGGTCAGCTGATGTGTGCTAGCAGAGACGATATAATCATAATCCATCATCTCTGGCATGCAAAAAGAAAAGCCCACATTTCTGTCCAGAAGGAGATCAAAAACATGCCTACCCCAGAGTGGTTTGCAAGGTAAAAAAAAAAAAGGCCATTGGAGTGAATGGAGATGACGCAACTCTTATATCGCTGGCCTAATGTAGCCTACTTTTAATATCAAAGACTTGGATATCAACAGGTTATTTGGATATGTGCAAACTTTTCTGCAACAAGCCCCTGTAATGGACCAGATGATGCTGCTGGTAAGAATTAGGGCTGTGAGTCTTCACTGGCCTCACGATTCGATTCGATTATGATTCATCTGTCAACGATTCGATTCCACAATGCATCTCCATACAGCTCAAAGTATTGCAGCTCCAAGTATCAAATCCTCAATTTTCTATATTATTACTGCACATGGCTACTTTTTCATCAATTAATACAAGCAGTCAGATAAATATCAAGTCCCTTTTTTATTTAGAAAGTGCTTTAACTCATTGAGTGCCAATGACGACTTTAGTCGTCAATTCGGATAGTAACGTTGAGTGCCAATGACGACTAAAGTCAATTGCGTTTTTTTGACGGTGGGACGTGGATCAAAGCCAGATCCATCTCCTGTAAAATTTTGGGGCATGTTGAATGTGTAAAACCTATTTTACCGACCCATTAGGTGGCGACAGTGCTCTCCAGATTAGAGAAAGTTGAGGAAAAAAAAGCAGAAAAAGCCCCGTGATCAAAGAGAAACCGATGCATGAGCCAGAGCGGCACAGATTGCTCTGGCTGCCTGGAGCCAACTTTAGCTGCGAACAGCAGTCAATCCGCTCCCACAAATGTCTCTGTCTCTGCTGCATAGCTTCTCCACACGATTAGCCACCAGAAAATAAAACCAAAGCCAAACCGAATGGTTTGGCTTATACAGTGTCGCGCTGGGAGCCACAAGGCTGAGCGCTCCGAAAATAGACTGGGTGCAGCGTACTTTGAAACGCGCAGCAGAAAGCCTATAATCGGACGCAGCTTCATCCCAGCTCACAACCGAAACCCCAGAAACGCAGACGAACGCGAGCCCCATCCAGACTCCCCCGACGAGCGGCCGCCATCTGAACGTGGATCCGTGAGGCAGCAGAGCCTGCCATAGCAGGAGGCAGAGACTCGCCTGACACACGCAGCAGCCAGCACAGCGAGCAGAGCCACCAGAGACACTCCCACGGAGGAGGAGTTTGGAGTTGAGGGGGGTGTGGGTGCTGTTTATTGAAGGAAATTACTGTTCAGATGTTTCAGGTCAGAAAATATTAGTTTCAGAGTCAGTGATTTGCTTGAAATGCTTCATTTCACAAAAGGCTCAATATCTCAGCTCCTAGATAGATAGATAGATTGTCTTTTTCGGAATAAGGACAAAAACCGGAATATAGAGAGGCAAAGTGACTGCCTACTTCCTGCTTCAGCACTGTACCAGAGATTTTCATCCGCCATTTATTTCCCCATAGACATTTCATAAAATTCTTATAAAAATAGTTTTACTTGTTCAAACCAAATGGTTAAGATATATTTAGAAACAGAAGAGACCATATGACATTTCACTCAGACCAAAATGTTTAAAAAAAATGCGGATTTAAAGAAAATATGTTTTCAATGTAGTTTTTTTTTTTTTTTGGTCCGAGTAAAATGTTCTATGGTCTTTCCCTATTCTAAATATAGCTGAACCGTTTGGTTTGACGAAGTGAAACTATTTTTATAAGCATTTATCTCCCGATTCTAAATATAGCTGAACCGTTTGGTTTGACGAAGTAAAACTATTTTTATAAGCATTTTACAAAATGTCTATGGGAAAATAAATGGCGGATAAAAATCTCTGGTACAGTGCTGAAGCAGGAAGTAGGCGGTCACTTTGCCTCTCTATTGTGTTCATGTAAACATAGTCAGTGTACGGTATCTTAAAAGGAATAATCCACTTCGTTTCCACATGTGGTTTTATTAGGAAAAGAACCAATCTGTTCACCAAGATTGCTCAGATTTGTATTTCCCATTCATTTCAAATAAAAGTTACATTTAACATGTTGGCAAACACATAGAACTAGGTGTGTGTGTGGGGGGGGGGGTCACTACCTGTATAGGAGTTGTAGGCCTGTCCAGTGTTGGTGATGACTTTACTGTAGATCAGCGTTCTGTCTACTGAGGAGCTTCCCACCGAAATTGTCGCCGAACTCAGGGCGGTGGAGAATGCCACCTTCTGTCTGTCCCTGTCCCTGTCTGTGGTGTGTGTGTGTGTGTGTGTGTGTGTGTGTTTGTGTGTGTGTGTGTGTGTGTGTGTGTGTGTGTGTGTTTGGGGGTGAGTGTGTGTGTGGGTTGGGGGGCAGGAACACAACATTAGAAAGGAAACTCATCTTTGAGATAGAATTGTAGGTCTAATTACTGTATTAAACCCTTTTTGAAAGGAAATCATTAAATCTAATTCTGAGTTGTTTCAACAGCCACGTGCAGTTTAGTTCTCTTACAAGCACAAAATGAAAACAAATTCTGAGCACAGGTGACTTTAATGCTTGCTTGATCTTTTTTTTTATCCTTTGTTTAACCAGGTGAGTCCCATTGAGATCGAAACCTCTTTCAAGGGAGCACTGGGGGGCGCTATAGCACTTTTACCAACTCCATCAATCCCTAACCTTCAAATACAGAAACCCCCTAACAACGTACGTGCCCTCGCTTTATTTGACAAAATGTGTCTAACTTTGTGAGGAGCAAATGTCCTCATATACACAAGACCACACACACGCACGCACGCACGCACTCACTCACACACGCACTCACACACACACACACGCACTCACACACACACGCACGCACTCACACACACACACACACACACGCACGCACTCACACACACACACACACACGTCCAGCCAGCCTCTCTTACCTGGTGTGAGGCTGATTGCTGCCAGTCCTCCCTCCAGGTCAGACCTCAGCTGGTCCAGCTGACCCTTCTGAGGCATTAGCAGAACTAACCCAGACAAAGAAATAGCAAAAGAGTTACGCTTCAGTTCCATTTTATATAGCCTACTATTAAAGCTATACATTCTAATTTATTCTGGGCCAAAACTTTTGACTGGTACTCTAAGGCCTACAAAATAACCCTACAGCCGGAGGCAGAACTCGCCATCTTCGGCTGCTCGGAGTCCTCACTGAACTTCCCTATAGCTGTGCAACAATCTCTGACACTGGGGACAACTGTCGCCAAAAAACTAATTTTGAAGGAATGGAAGTCCTCCTCACCTTCTTTTCAGGTGTGGCTGATGGACATGCTCTCTGTTGTACAGATGGAGAGACTCAGGTCCGTGAGAACCAACTCACTTAAGAGGTTCTCTACTATCTGGGACCCATTTTTGGCCGACTTTGATGAGGTCAAGAATGATAAGTGACTGAGGCTAGGACCGACAGATAGCGGCTGGTATCTCATGGTGGACCCCTTACTGGCGATCCCCTTACATCCTGATCCTATACACGTCTCTTGTAAACACATGGACACTTTGTTCGGCTGGTAGCACATGTATGTTTCTTTTTCTTTTCTTTTCATTTCCTGTGTCTGAGCCTGTTTGTCTTGTATATTGTTCTATATTGTTCTATAAAAAATTGAAAATAGAATATATAAAAAAAAAAGCTATACATTTGAATTTAACAGTATATCAAGTAACAAATATGAATGTATATTATTTTGAGTCATGTTTCCCTACTCTAATTATTGGAAACAAATAATAACGCCTCTTCATGCTATCAGTGACTAGGCCACGCATGAAAACGTTTCAGTTCTACCTTTATAGAGAAGGAAAATATTCACTCCGGTCAGCATGATGAGGTAAACGATAGTCACGTTTAAGCACCACTGCTTTGTTGGCCGCTTTGACCTCATATCTGAAACACAAACAGAAATGACCAGCAATTATATTTATGGTAAGTTATTATGCTTTATACAGGGGTGGCCAAACTCCGGCCCACCGGCCATCTGCGGCCCACTGCCCGTTTTTAAGTGGCCCGCCATGAATTTAGATTTTGTTTTCTTTTTTTGCCGCTTAAGCTTCTCCCCCCGCCCCGCCCCCGTTTTTCCATTTTAAACGACTTGCATCGAAAATCTGTCGGCAGGTTCCGTCAAAAGGGGTGTAACAGGGCTCGCACGCATGCTTTACCCGATCAAAATTAAGTGAACGTGACCGGTGTGTAGTCAACACTTACCATTTTCAGCGTGTAGCAAATTGCTACTTGCTACTAGCAACGAGCTAGAGTTGTTATTGTTTCATAGCGACGGACGGATTTGAGAGCGACACGTAGGGAGCGGAAAATAAATGTATTAATGGTCAGAGCCGGTCGCTTGGAGCCAATGGTAGAGCTCACAGGGAGCGGAAAGGGATTTTCTTCCGCTGTTGACCGCGTGTCTTGAGTTCCTGTTGCACCACATTGAAACGGGGCTGCTGCCCCCAGAGGTTAGAGAAAATAGTTTTTTTTTTGTTCCCAGATTGTGAGTACCCTGACCTGGTCTATATATATATATATATATTTTTTTTTAACATTTTTAATACTGAATGTTGAAATGGTGAAATTATCTCTGTCTTAACCTGTTGGCACAGGAAAAGAAAATTTGAAAACATACAGAAATACTAGGGGTGTCACGATACACTCAGTTCACGATACGATACGATACACGATATTGGGTTCACGATAACGATACGATACGATATTTTAACAATTGTTTTTGCGATCGATTTGTAAGTTGAGGGGGCATCCTCCACGCTAATTTGAGTAATTTCACCATTTTCATCCTCCGTGTCTGTAATGTCCCTCGTCTGTTCAAACAAAGCAATGAAAAGGAGAGCGAGCATGCAATCAGATGCAGATCAGTCCCATCATGTTCAGCTTCTTTTTCTCGCGATATGAGATTTCATCTCAACCAGGGGCGGTTTTAGCATCAGAGCTTTGGGTGGGCTCAGCCCACCCAAAGGTCATGGACCACTGAACCCCTAGGGGGGTCCGGGGGCATGCCCCCCCCGAAGAAAATTTTGTACAGTTTCAAGTAAAAATGGATCAAACTGGCGCACTTTGAGATCAAAATGAAGAGACTAGATCTATGAAGAACTACACACATCAATATCTTCTTTATCGTTCTGTGGTTTTACATAATTGTTTCCCAATATATACTATATATATTCTGCATATACAGGTTACTATATGGTAGAATTATGCTTGCATAAATAATACCAAAATCACTTCAGGGGAGTTTCAAGTAAAGTAACATTTTGCTTTGTAGGCAAAACAAAAGTAAAATTAAATCAAAAGGGAACTTCCTAACTTATTGGCTGGAATAATATTCCGACAAGATAATAATATACTGTAAGCACTAAAGCAGGACTTTGCAGTCAACTAGTTGAAATTAATATGTGGCAGTATTTGTGGGGGTCAAAATCTATGTAGGGTGTACCACCACAAATAGATCAGTGTATGGGAAACACTGACTATTAAATTGTGTGACTAGAAAGACACCAATAAATCTGAGAAAATGTACTTTAATTTTGAACAACAGCACTACAACGGTGGCATTACAAATGGTATTATGAAATTATTGTGGGAAAAAACAAGAATGCCACTTTTTTTCATGAACTTTAAGCAGAAAATTAAAAAATAGTTTTAAAGCAAAAATAAATGATAAATAAAGATAATTTTAACAGAAACTGCTACTAATGACTTTACTCTACTAATTTGGAGAGGAAAAAAAAAATTGGGTGGGCTGAGACTATTTTTGGGTGGGCTAAAGCCCACCCAAAAAAGGCCTAGAACCGCCCCTGATCTCAACGATACATATTGTCATGTTTTGATATTGCGATATATTGTGGGACGATATATTGTGACATCCCTAAGAAATACCCATTGTAATAGGTGAGCACATCAATAAACTATGTGTCATAATATTTATTTAGGTGGAAATTAAAATGTTTATGGCACAAGGGTTTTCTGGTCTATTCCTCTCCCCCCCCCCCCCCCCCCCCCACACACACACACTTTCAGTCTAAACAGGTTGAAAACTGCTGCACTTAATATTGTTTAGCCCACGACTCCTTATATTTTTCTGTATGCGGCCCACAACCAAAAAAGTTTGGCCACCCCTCCTTTATAATGTATTATGATTATTCTAATAAAGCACATATGGACATTTGAGTGCTTATAACTATTTATACAGTGCTATAAGCAGATTATAATGCATTATACACATGGTCTTCATAGTGTTGCTGAAAGGTTTATAGCTTTTACTTGGGATTTTTTCAGAAACACAGGGATCTGAATGTCACCAGAAGGGGAATAGGGAAATAGCCTACTGTTTTGATTTATTCTGGCTGTTCTGATTTGATGACTGAATAAGGATTTACCATCATGGCATTGACAGTGGTTATAGATAGCGACTTCTTTAAGACCCATTTAAAACTTCCTATCCACCTTCCGTCCCAGCTCAGTGTTCAAAAAGTAAGCTAGAAACCATGTCACTCACTGGCCTGCTTCTGCTGCTTCCCCACATAAAGTACAAGTGTTTTTATCAACTTCGCTGCTTTATATCGTCATTATTGGGTCACAAAAATGATTTATCTTATTTATTTTCTCTGACCCTTGAACTCTGTAACCTTACAAGGCAGCTGGATTCGTCAGAGATCATGAGATCACGGTCACACGACAAATCCCTTTTGCCACGCTCCAATCTATTGGTTTGAATCCGAACCATCAGTGGTTTCGACAGATGGTTCATCCAATCACCTGCCAGGTATCTTTTGAAAGCGCCTGCCCTCCAATCACCTGCCAGGTCTCTTTTGAAAGTGCCTGCCCTTTGAAACGGTTTCCCGAGCAACTCGTTCCCAGGTGGTTATGTGAAAACAAACCATCTGGCAGCATCAGGATATGAACTCTGTGCTTTTGGTGGCTTGTAATGTTGGTGATCTAAGAATTCAACCTGCACTCATCCTTATTTGCTCTGGATAAGTCTAGACCAGGTCTCTCTTGAGAATGAGACCCCGGCGTGTCTCAATTAGATTTGCCTGTTCAAATAAATGTAAAATAAAATAAAGTAAAATAAAATAAAATATCGAGACTTCCGGTATGTTGGTGGAGTAGGCAGTCGCAGAGTGAAACCGTGCTCCCGGGCATATCGCAATTCTTACACTAAATGAATCAAAAACTCGCTCCCTTCTAGGCTGGGAAGTTAAATGAGTGGAAGGAGAAGGAAAGGTGCCCGAAAAGGCAGAAAAGGTGAGCTACTCACTCGGGAAGAAGAAAACGCCGTAGCAGTGGCTAACTCTGAAGCTAACGTTAGCGTTAGCTTACCTGAAACACCTCAAAGCAGCGAGCAGGCTAGCCCCGGACCAAACATGGACTCCGAACAAATACTCTCAGCAATAAAAGAACTAAAAGCAGACCTCAAGAGAGATAGCGATGGGCTGAGACGGGAGATTAATACTATGGGACAAGAAATCAACGGAAAACTCGATGGTATTGCTGCGGAAATGCAGAGCTTGAAGGACCGCGTGGGAGAGACTGAGTCACGGCTGGAGCGAGTAGAGAGCTGGGCGACGGAGCTAACCGAAGCGCTCTGTGTCAGTATGGACAAACAACGTGCCTTGCAGAACAAGCTAACAGATCTAGAATCCAGATCAAGGAGGAACAACATCCGCATCTTCGGAGTGGCAGAGGGAGAAGAGGGTAACTCAGTGCCGCAGTTTATCGATAAATTCTTCAAAGGCGAGCTGCCACTGCCACAGGATCTGGATTTCAAGATACAGCGGGCCCATCGTTCTCTGGCAAGCAAACCTCCGCAAGGCGCTCCACCAAGACCCATCATCATCAACTTCCAGGAGTTTACAACTAAAGAGATGGTGCTGAGGGAAGCTTGGAAGAAGGGGAAGATTCAGTGGAACAACAGACCTATATATTTTGATCATGACTACGCGGTCGAGATTGTCAAGAAGCGCAAGGAGTACAACGGGATAAAGAAAGCGTTAAAGATCAAAGGGGTTCGCTTCCAGACTCCATTCACAAATATGCGGATTCACTGGGACACGGGGATCCAGACGTACGCTAATGCCCAGGAGGCGCATAGGGAGCTGAAGAGACGCGGAGTGCCGGTAGAGGAGCTGGTGCCAACAGAGGGAGACATCAGGATGGAAGTGCAGCTACGGGACGGGACGAGAGGACAACAGACGCCAGCAGATGACCGAGAGAGGAGCCGTGCTGCCGCCATGAGAGCAAGAGAGAAGCTCAGGGAGTATCAGCGCACCCCCAAAATGTGAAGAAGATTAATCAGCGCGCTTGCATGACTATAATGAATCCGAGTTATCAACAATAACAATGCCACAAGAATAGGTGAAGAGGATTTAATCAATAGCCGGTATGGGAGCCTATGCTCCAAGCACAAAAAAAAAAAAAAAAAAAAAAAATGGAAAAATGAAAAATGAAAAATGAAAAAAAAAAAAAAAATGTTATCACAACACTACCGATTGGCGGAGTATTATTATCATTTATGTGCCTGGGAGAAACGGTTTCAGTGGGCGGAGACGGTTACGTTGGACTTGTAAGATGGCAGAGTTAAGGCTGACAGCCACTTGTGCCACACTTAGTATAGGACCCTCTCATAGGGAGAGGCTTTTCCATCGACCTACCAACGGGGTCAGAGTAGAGGAGGAAAGAGTGTTTCCTCCTCGTTTGGAGGTCCGTTTAAGTTTAATTTTGGCTGAAAGTTGGTTAGGTAAATGTGTTCTATGTGTTCAATGTGTGTCGCGGGGGGCTGCTAATTCTACTACGTGGAAAATGAATGTCGGGGTCTAATGACTTGAAAATTGCATCTTTGAATGTAAATGGCTTAAGCAACCCAGTTAAGAGGAGCAGAGTCCTATCTAAAATGAAAAAAGATAAGACACAAGTGATTTTCTTGCAAGAGACTCATATGTCGAAACAAGAACATGAGAAGTTGAAAAAGTTTGGATATGTAAATTCATTTTTTAGCTCTTGTAAAAATAGTAGGAAAAGAGGAGTGGCTACTCTGATACATAATTCCGTTAATTTTGAATTGATAAAGGAGAAAAGAGATAAAGAAGGCAGATATATGATTATTATAGGGAAGATAGATAATGCTCTGCTCACCTTAATCAATGTGTACACCCCGCCTGAGAGTGATAGAAAGTTCTTCAAGCTCCTCTTCGACGTATTACTTTCCGAAGCAGAGGGGATTTTAGTATGTGCCGGAGATTGGAATACAATCTTAAACTACTCCCAAGACACCACAAGTACAAGCAAACATAGGTCGCAGAGGTCTAAAGATCTTAATATTCTAATTAAGGAGTCTGGCTTGTTTGACGTTTGGAGGAACATAAATGTAGGAGTTAAAGATTACACTCATTACTCAGCAACACATCGGGTGCATTCTAGACTAGATTTCTTTTTGATGAATACTGGAGATAGATATAGGGTGATGGACTGCTCAATAGGAACAGCGGATATATCCGATCACAATATAATTTATCTGACTATACATTTGAATGATAAGCAAAGAAATGGTCTTTGGAGATTGAACGTTAGCATTCTAAACAATGAAAACATGGTGACGCAGATCCAAGAAGAAATCATTGATTGCATAAAGGTTAATGACAATGGTCAAGTGAATCCAGTCCTGGTATGGGATACGGTCAAAGCAGTAATGAGAGGGAAACTAATATCAAAAACGGCATATTTGAACAAGCTAAGGAAATTAAGATATGAGGAGTTACAGAGAAATTTGAGAGAATTAGAGAGGCGACGTCCAATAGAGGGAGATGAAGCATTGGTTGAGCAGTTAAAAGGAGTAAGGAAGCAAATAGAAGATATGGGGAAGGATGAAATAGAGAAGAAATTGAGATTCACAAAACAGACATTCTATGAAGCAGGGCCGAAGGCAACTAAAATCTTAGCGAAACGCCTCAAAAATCAACAAATTAGGAATTCAATACATAAAATTAGGGACCCCTCGGGAAATAAACTTACATATGAGCCAGAAAAGATTCAGAAAATCTTCAAAGAATACTATGAAAACTTATACTCGCAACCTGAGTTGGAAAATGAAGATAGCATTAGACAATTTCTACTAAAATTAGACCTCCCGTCCATAGGTGAGATACAAAATGAAACTTTGACCGATCCCATAACCAGAGAAGAACTGGACTCTGCAATTGGGAGGCTGAAAGCCAACAAAAGCCCGGGGAGCGATGGCTTTCCAAATGAGTGGTATAAAATCTTTAAAGAGGAACTCGCTTCGGTCCTGCTGAACTCCTTTAACTGGACACTGGACAAAGCTGAGGCTCCCCCATCATGGAAAGAGGCTGTGATCTCGGTCCTACCAAAGGATGGGAAGAATAAAGAGTATTGTGAGTCCTATCGCCCTATATCTATATTGAATGTTGATTATAAACTGTTTACATCTATAATGACTAAGAGAATGGAAGCTATTTTACCAGATTTGATACATGAAGATCAGACAGGGTTTATAAAAGGCAGACAAACGCAGGATAACATCAGACGTACTCTTCATATCATTGAACAGGTGGACAAGCAACATTTAAATGCAGCCCTGGTGAGTCTCGATGCGGAAAAAGCGTTTGATCGGGTCAGTTGGTCTTTTCTGTTTAGAGTACTAGAAAGGTTGGGATTCAACGATCAATTCATAAGATGCATACAAGCTTTATATGACAACCCGACCGCTAGAATAAAGATCAATGGCCATCTGACGGATAGATTCAAACTGTTCAGAGGGACTCGCCAGGGTTGTTGCGCTAGCCCCGCCCTCTTCGCGATTTTCATAGAGCCGCTGGCTCAAGTAATTAGAGAAAGTAGAGAGGTGAGGGGCGTCACTGTAGCAAAAGAGGAACATAGAATAGGTCTGTTTGCAGACGACATTATTGTTTTCCTACAAAATCCAAACTCAACATTTCCCAAGCTTATGTCAATTCTAGATGAATATGGTAAGATGTCAGGTTATAAACTAAACATTACAAAGACTCAGGTTTTGGCATTTAACTTTTCACCCAGTACAGCAATCAGGTTAAAATACAAATTGAAATGGGAGGCAGATTCAATCAAGTACCTTGGGGTGCTAATTACCCATGACAAGAACAAAATTTATGAGTCAAATTATAATATTATTAATAATAAGTTAAAGAAGGATTGGTTAAAATGGTCTACGCTGATTATGGATTTTAGTTCTAGAATAGAGGTGATCAAAATGAACGTGTTGCCGAGGCTGTTATACCTCTTTCTATCATTACCGGTTAAGATCCCAGACTCTCAGTTCGTATCGTGGGATAAACAGATATCACGATATATATGGGCAGGTGCCAGGCCCAGGGTGAAATTCAAGACACTCCAGATTGGAAAAGAGAGAGGAGGCCTGGCATTACCAAACATTAGGGAATATTATTATGCTGCTCAACTGAGATATGTTGTCTGTTGGTGCTCTCCGACCTACCGGGCTAGATGGAAAGATATTGAGATGAGTCTGGAGCAAGTTCAACCTCAGACATTACTGGGGGGAAAGGTTTGTGCAACTATAAAGGGAGATAACAACATTCTAGAAAACTCATTAATAATCTGGAAAGAAGTGGTTAAAAAATATAACTTGGCAAAAGATAGTAAACTATTGATCTGGCCAGCCCAGTCCCCCAGCTTCAGACCTGGAGAATTGGACAATACCTTTGCAAGGTGGAGGGAAAGGGGTGTGACAGCCATGTGCACACTATTGGAGGGTCACAATTTTAAGTCTTTTGAGAAGTGTAAAACCGAATTTGATCTAGAAAACTGGGACTTACTCAGATATCTTCAGTTAAGACACTTCTTCGATACAGAAATTAAGAAACAAATCTCAGATGAAGGAAATGAAGTGATTGAAGTATTTTTGGGAGCATATAGTCAAACCCCAGCTAAAACTGTTTCTAGATTATATAGAAGTTTGCATAACCGTAATGGAAATAATTCACTGTATGTTAAATCGAAATGGGAGCTGGAACTGGGAATTAATCTGTCAGAGGATGATTGGCTTTCGATATGCGAAACACAACAAACTTCAACAAGCTCCAGAGGATGGAGGGAATTTGGCTGGAAAAATCTGATCCGCTTTTTTATCACACCTCAAATCAAAAACAAACAATTAGGTGAACAGCAGCCCTGCTGGAGACAGTGTGGAGTGGTGAACGCCAATCATTCTCACATTTTCTGGTTTTGCACAAAAATACAATCTTTCTGGGCCACAATTAGTCAAACTGTAAAAGAAGTCTTGGGTTACGAGTTCCCTAGGGAGCCACAGGTTGTATATCTTGGGTTAATCACAGAAGAGGCCATACATAAGGAGGACTTCTATCTCTTTAAGATTCTCACTCTTGCGGGGAAAAAGGCCATTACGAGGAATTGGCTCAAAGAAGATCCACCAGGAGCAGATCAATGGTTGGCCATAGTAGAGGAGATTCACTCCATGGAAAAAATGACTTTTCGCATTAGAACAAAGGCCAAGATTCTGGATCGCCGTTGGGAAAAGTGGACTGCCTTTAGAGCAAGAGGCGAGCAGAATCCAATAACGGACTAAAAGGAAGGACCCGAGAACAGAGAAGCGTAACCCCCTGCGACAGTTTTGTTTTTGTTTGTCTCTTTCTGTCCCTGTCTTCTTTTCCTTTCAAGTGTCGATGTATGTCATGTACTTTTGTTAACTCAAAATAAAGAGTTAAAAAAAAATAAAAAATAAAATAAAATATCAGCTTGGGTCACTCAATGTATTGGCTTTGAACAGACTCATAAGCTTGACTTCAGGCACTCACCTTCAGTCTGGAAGTGGTAGCGGCGGCTCCTGTCGAGTGGTAGCGGGTTGATGTTGTCGTACCCGTAACACTCGTCCTTGTCCACCAACGTCTCCATGACAACAAGAGTGGCCCTGTCCTCCTCCATCAGGAGCTCTTATAGGTTGGGGCGATGTCTCCTCACAGGTTAGCTGGCTCAGCCTGGCTGGGGGCGTGGTCAGGGTGGGGTAAATCTCCCGTTCTATCCATTCAGCAAAGTTAGAATTTAGCTGCTAGCCCAGCCCAGGCAGACACGATCGGGGACTTAACCACCGCAGTAAACGCACATCTGAGCAGACGTCTTGTGTTCTGCTCTAGAATCCCCAAACTTGTAGTTTAGAGCAGCAGCACCTTCCTTTGGTGAGTCAGCCCATTGAGCTATATGGGCAGTTTTACCACACTCGCGCGCCAGCCGTATAACATTTTGTGGGCGTTCCCACATATGCCGACTGTCTCTATAGACCGCATTATGTAGGAAAAGCAAACTCCTCTGGGGAAGAAGTATCTGTTTGGAGGCTGAGGGCTGAGGCAGACAAAACTCAGCAAAAAACAAACAAACACTGTACTGTAGTTCGTAGAATGGGGAAGTTGGGCGACTGGTCGCAGAGTTTTCTGAATTGCGAAACATTTGCTGCTTTCCGTTTGCCCTTAACTTAAGTTCCTCGAGTTGAGTTCCCGTCCGCTCTTTGTTTCAAAATTATGAGATTGCTCCAAGACTTTGTGCCCCTCCATGCTGATCGAACCTGTGCTCAAACTTGAACTGAAACAACAAGTCTGGTGAAAGTGGTAACAGGCAACCGGGAAATCACAACATAAAACGCAAGTTTAGATGTTGAATGCACCGTGACCCAATATAACAAAAAGTGGATCACTAAATATTAACTACCGTAAATTCCGGACTATAAGACGCACCGGTGTATAAGCCGCGGGACCAAAATTGACTATTTTTTTCTTCTATAAGCCGCACCGGACTATAAGCCGCGGGTGTTTTGATGTTTAATTACCATATGAAAGGGTTCGTGCACAGAGAGGAATGTCGGGAAAGCGATGGCTGTTTGGGGAAGCTCCCATTTATTAACATTTCAACAAAACAAAACAAAAGTCAGGTCACTAATCCCCAGACAAAATCACACAACAATAGGCTATATGTGCAGCAAACCTGTAACCAGAGAAGTCAAGTCACTAATGCTCGTCTTCCTCTTCTTCCTGCGTACTGAAACCACCAAAGTCCTCATCTTCAGTGTCGGAAACGAACAGGTTCAGGGTGGCTTCGTCAACCACTCTCCTCTCTCCTTCATTGTCACTCAAAACCAACGAACTCCTCTTCATCTATAGCTGTGTTTCCATTACAGTTTTTCGCAAAAGAATTGCGATATTTCTACAACTTCGACAATGTACAATTGCGACTTGTAGGCGTTTCCATTGAAGTTGCGTTTGAGTGATTCCCCGTTGCAGCAGCTGCCACAGTGATTACGCACGGGGATCTGCCCCATATCCCGTCCCCTGCATGCTCAAATCCAACCAATGGTCAATGGAAATCCCAACATGAAGTTACAATGCATATAAACGAGCCTGATTATCAATTCAAAAGAAAATGAGTCGCAAAATGTTGCTGGCTGCGTGAATGCAGTCAGCGCGACAGGCAGAGGAAAAAAGGTAGCCTAATAGCCTACAACTGGTCCGATTTAGAGATGGAGGGGGGAAAAGGCTGATTTGGTTCTATAATTGCACCTGAAACGTGTGCAATGTATTAGCCTACTCACAGTCACTGTATTCACTTCAGACAGCACCACCGCACCAGTGTGTGCTTTTCATCCTCTCATCTCGCCGCTGTGCCAAATGCGCGCACACAGGCAGCCTGCTGTCTGTCGAGCAAAGCTTTTTTTTGGTGAAATAATCCTCCAGGGCGCTTCTTGTTAACAGTCCGAGTGAGTGGCAGGTCGAACGTCAAAGGCACTTCATCCATATTTATGATCTGCTCCGGTTCGATGGAATATTCCTTGATCTTCCTTTGTGTGAATTCGCCGAAGTTTGTGATTTTCTCCTGGTAGTCGGGGGAGGGAGTTGATGGGCTTGTGGCCGTTTGCTTACCGTAATTACCATATGTAAGTGGTCACGCACAGAGGGGATTGTTGGGAAAGAGATGGCTGTTTGAGGAAGCTCCCATTTACCGTATTACCGTAACATTTCAACAAAACAACATAACACAACACCACCGTTGTTTATTTTTACAGTGCACACAGTGTCCGCGGTGTGGTGAAAAGAGGGCAAGAGAGGAAATTAAAACAGAAGTGGATTTATAGTTAGAAAGAGTGCTAAAAAAGAGTTTTTTTTTTTTTTTTTTTTTTTTTTTCTGAAAAAATCCATAGATAAGACGCACCGTTATATAAGCCGCAGGGGCCAAAAAACGGGAAAAAAGCCGCGGCTTATAGTCCGGAATTTACGGTACTAGTAAAAGCTTGTTAGGCCCAAACCAAGCTTGTTCATCAACATTCAAATAACATACAGTATCTTCTTAAACTATTTTCAGATTTCAATGTATGACACATCATTTGAAAGCTTAAAATCTGCACTTTCATAATCTGTTAAAAAATAGCTTTACTTGTTAACCAACCAAGCAACCAGTCCCTGAGACATGGGCCCCTATTCTCCCACAGGCCTTCGGCCCTAAAACGGGCCTTCGGCGCTAAAAAACGTGCCTTGCGCCTGTCTCGGGAAGATATCAACAGGGCTTTAGGCTGGTAAATGCGCTTTACGCTGAATGGGCGTGGCGCACTCCCTGAATGGGCGAGAATGGGCGTTTTGGCGTTAAATATCGGCGTAATGATATCTTCCCACCTGGCATAAATTTAGCGCTTTGCGCTTTTGAAAACCAGGCCTATTCAGTGCGCTGGTTGCGTGGAGCGTTCCTCTGGCTCTCCTCTGTCACCCTTCTCTGTGTCACTCCCTCTCTCTTGCTCATATCAGTCTGACAGGCACAATACGACTCTCTCTGTGACTCCCTCGCTCAGACAGACACAACACATAGCAGCACCCAGCTTCCCATAGGAAAAAGAAGTTGTAAGTTCACTGCCTGGCATGTCCCAGCATGCATTGCGCTACTGCATTTCGCTACTAAATAGCAACCAAATGAGCCTAAATAGATATAAAAGGTAGATCTAAATAATGTGTAATGGTAACACAACCTGCAATTGTAGAACATTTCAATATTGGACCAAATAAAACATCGAAATGAAAACACCACCCTATGTGAAACATATATGTCCTCCTGGGCCTATATACATGTATACCCCTTGTCGATTTAACGTGATTTAGATAAGTGACAGCGGAACGCGCTTCTACTGTCATCTGCTATACTGTGATGTCCGCTCCAATAACTTTGCCCTACTTCACATTTAGTTTTACAATAAAAACACATTTATGCAATGACTTTACATAATGTAGGGTATATATTTATGTGCATCATCCTTCCTGCAGCAGGCGAGAGAAAATGATATCTTTCTGGACAAACTTTCACCAATCTAATAGGCTATATTTTTTCTAGCTGATGCATTTAGAACATTCTTTTCACTTTGATCTTGCTATAGTGTAGGGTATTTACATGCTTGCAGTATTTAAACTGCAGTTAGATTGGTTTGAGCAGCATAATAATATGGAATAATAGCCTATATATGGAGACAGACAGACTGGATGGGGGGGGGGGGGGGGCAGAGCACTTGGCTTTGTCTGGTTTTACCGGATTTGTCCAGGTATTGCTTAAAAGGCAAGCGTGTGACTCTTTACTGCAATCCTCCAATGAGCGGACTATGCATAATTTTACGCTTAAAGGAGAATTTCGTTTTTTTTTAACCTGTACCCATCTCCTGGCAATAATTATGATTTGGCCACTCACCCAGCGATGTCCATGGCGTTTCTGGCCGTCCTAGCGTTGTTTTGAGATCAATAGCGTCCAAGTCAGTTGTAAAATGGAGCTGATTTGGGGCCAAGTGTGAGCCTGTCTTTCCTGCATCTAAATAGCTATTTTTATTCCCGTTTTTGCCACATATTGTAATAATGTGATCCCTCAACATCCACTAGAGTGATATTTCGCCCCAGGCCATTTCCTGGACTTTCACAGGGATCAAATTACCTCAAACGTGATCTCGGTCACCAAGTCTCGTGAAGTCCCGCGATACTTTCCTGCCGGCTGGCCAACTACAGGTAGGACGCTTTGCGGTGGTGGTTTTAGCGTAACCTATGTGGGGTTTGGCATAACCTTCGTTATTTCGAATCCCACATAGGTTACGCCAAACCCCACATAGGTTACGCTAAAACCACCACCGCAAAGCGTGTACCTGTAGTTGGCCAGCCGGCAGGAAAGTATCGCGGGACTTCACGAGACTTGGTGACCGAGATCACGTTTGAGGTAATTTGATCCCTGTGAAAGTCCAGGAAATGGCCTGGGGCGAAATATCACTCTGGTGGATGTTGAGGGATCACATTATTACAATATGTGGCGAAAACGGGGATAAAAATAGCTATTTAGATGCAGGAAAGACAGGCTCACACTTGGCCCCAAATCAGCTCCATTTTACAAATGACTTGGACGCTATTGATCTCAAAACAACGCTAGGACGGCCAGAAACGCAGCGGACATCGCTGGGTGAGTGGCCAAATCATAATTATTGCCAGGAGATGGGTCCAGGTTCAAAAAACCCGAAATTCTCCTTTAAAAGGCGTGGTTATGGTTGAGGCTGAGTGTAGCGCCGATACCAAGATAGCGAGTGCGCTGGTCCACACCCACTTACTGCGCTAGGCGGCCTAGCGCTAGGCCTTAAACGCAGTTTCTACGCCGATTGCAACGATAGGGCCCATTATGTCCTTGATATAAATAATGGTAATTAAGATCTAATAAAGATCTATACTGGACCTGTTCATCTTTTCAGGTTTCAAAGGGATTACATTCAAAACTTTGTGCACTTCCATGCTGAGCCAGCACAAAAAAACTTTCGACACTTGAGTTCCCAGCTTATGGTGAGAGGGATATTTAGGTCCCCTATGCTAGTGATTCTGAACCTTTTTCATATCAAGGGCCCCTAATTTAGTCCACCTCAGGGCCCCTTTGATGAGATTTTGTCTCTCAAACCAAAATCAGAGTTCCATGACTGTATTGTAGCTAGAGAGATCAAAGTGAAACTATGATCACCACAAACATACGACTTTCGACTATAATTTCAAAAGTGAGACTTCCCCTATAGACGGTTTTAACTTGACAACAAAAACATTCTAAATTGAACCCCCGCTCACTTCCTGTTGCAGTGTTTGCTATGGACATAAAAGAAAAAATAACATTCAAGTGCAGGACTGACCATTCTGTGAAAACCGTCTATACAGCAGAGCAGCGAAAACAAAAGTAACGATGTCGAGTGAATATTTCTGCAGTTTGCCGAATGCTGAGAAAAAGGAAGTGCTGTGGGGTTGTGCTCTGGTGAAAACCGTCTATAGGCAACCACATGGAGAACTGAAGGCAACAGCCTCAGCAAAAGTTGGTAAAAACAGGAAGCGTGCCCAGACACTGATCCAGTTGAAGAAATGACCCAAAATGATTCACTTGACCATTATTGGTTAGATATCTCACAGAGGTAGACAGCCGCTGGACGAGTGCTTCTCACCATCAGCTTGTTATCCAGTCAGAAACCTGTGCTGCTACATGCTACAATTGATGTAGATAAGCTAACCTGACTTCAATGCGTGCCCGTCCGCATGTCCTCGAGTGCCCACCACCCGGGTGGGGGTCGGCAAAATGGCCTTTCTGTGTGGAGTTTGCATGTTCTCCCCGTGCCTCCCGGGGGTCTCCTTCATATAGGAACCCCCTTCACAAAAACATGCAACATCCTGGTTGCTTATATGGTTCCTCCTCTGATCGTTAAGGGCGCCTGTTCAGAGGGAGGGGAACTGGTTGGAATAGCGTGAACCTCCCACGTGCTATGTCCTACCGGTGAAGCTTCCTCGGGCAGGTGAAAAGAAGCGGCTGACTTGACTGCCCATGTCTCGGAGGATGCATGGAATCAGTCTCGGCTCTCCCCAGATCGGCAGAGGATGGAGTAGCAACCAGGATTGAGTAATTCAAATGAGCACTAAAACGGGGGATAAAAATGGGATAAAAAATCGGGAAAAAAAAAAAAAGCTAACCTGACTTACCCTGTTAAATTACAGATGATCCGGGATTCTGTACTGAATTGCCGAGCAACAGGAACTTCTTGTACCAAACAAATCTCACTCCAAGCTGAAACCCACATACAATAAACTAGACGTGTTACATATGTGTTACATGTGTTACATATCATCTGTAGATCTTCCACACCTGATACAAATAATTTGCATATACAGCAGAACATATACAGTAGAATTTTTTTTTGCAACAGTGCAGTAATAAGATTTAAAATTCTTCAATTGCTGTGCAAACAATCTACTGTACAGTAAAAACTGTGTACTTTCAACAATGTAGTAGCCTAATATAATAAAATACAATCAAATAAGAAAATAGATTCACATTCTGCAATAAAATTAAACAAAGATGACTTCTTGATCTAACTTATTTCTCTCTCTTTCTATTAATAAAAAAAATAAAAATAAAATAAATCTAAAACTAAACTCGTACCACTGTTCCTTCAGAATTTGTAGTTGTCATAGACTGTGCTCCATAGTTGATTGCTCTATTGCTGACAAAAAGTGTGTTACGGGCACGGTGGCTCAGTGGTAGAGCTGTCGCCTCGCAGTCAGAAGGTCCTGAGTTCGATTCTCGCCTGGGACACTGTGGGCGCTGTGGTTGTGTTCCCCCCCATATCTTCAGTGCCTACTGCCCAGGTGGGGTATCTCGTCATAAGGGCCTTTCTGTCTGTGTGGAGTTTGCATGTTCTCCCCGTGCTCCCCCAGGGGGGTTCCTCCGTATATAACCCCCCCACATTAAAAAACATGCAGAAGATCAGATCGTCATCGTCATCCGACCAGTGACGACAACATCCGAAGTCGGTCCCCGGGCGCTGTACGAGAAAAGCGACCACTGCTCCTGGCCTGCCCCCCGGAGGAAAGGACAAAGCCAGGATGGGTTAAATGCAGAGGACAAATTTCACCGGCCACCGTCAGCATGTGTGTGTTGTGGCCCTCCGTGCATGTGTTGATTGTAATCGTGTGACAATAAAGACGGGCTTGTCCGTCTGAAATCGTGTTATTGTAAGTCGCTTTGGATAAAAGCGTCTGCCAAATGACGTAATGTAATGTAAAATGTGTGAGGAGTCGGACATGAGGACATGAAACATTATGGCCAACTAGGTCGCTGCTAGATGATGTCACTAGGTTGACTGTACAGTACAGTACAGGCTAGTTAAGTGTTGTAGAAAGGATTTTGAATTCTAACAGGCTCACAGTTATCTACAAATGATGTAACACATTTGAATTGTTTACACTTTAGATTAGGGGATACAGAAAGCCTCATAAGTGACTTGGAAATGATTTACACATCATTTATTACAGTTGAGGAAGACTTTGTAGTTTGTGCTGCAGTGCTTCTAAGTGCTGACTGCTTCTGTTGGCCTGGGGAGGAACTTCACTAACAGGTCATAGTTGGTACAGTTATGGTACAGTAACACTGATCATAATTGTTTTGAGGCTTTTAACAGGCTACCTTACAAGTAATTAATGATACATAAACAAATTATATACAGATCATAGTAATGATTTGTTCATCATTTGTTCATGATTAACAAATGTGTATGACGAAATAGATACTGATAGACAGAACAGATAGTTGAAATATAAAAACTGAATGACTTACAAGTGATTCATAATCTATCGACTAGCTTATAGCCTCCATCATTTACTAATGATTTACTCATCGTTTGTCCATGATTAGTCTCGCTGGCCAGCCTCCTCTCCTAGTTCATGATTAACACAGACATTTTTGGAATTAAAAGAAAACTTTGAATGACTTACAAGTGATCCATAATATATTGACTAATCACTTATTAATCATTTACTAATGATTTATGTATTATCACTTCATGATTTACTAAAAGTTTATAGATGACTTACAACACGTGTGATATGTTTACATAACACGTATTAATCATCTACAAATTAATGTTTTGTGAATTATTAGTTCATCATTAACTAATAGCTTTTAAATGACTTACTACTGAACGTTATTATAAAGTGTTACCAAATCCAATGTAAAATATAAACAATAAAGGAGCTGAAACTAAGAATTAAAACAAAACAAACCAATAGATAGGAGTCAGCTCTTTGTAATGATTTAGTGCAAATAGGAATTGAACATCTAATACAAATTACAAAAGCAGCTGAACAAACCAATAGCTTCACTAGCTTGGTAAAAAATAAAATATTCAAACAGAGGTAGTCTACTTGTCAAGTTCTTTCTTTTTTTTACCACTAGAGGGGGCAGAAGGCCCTTGTATTGCTGCCTATTCAGAAACTCAGAACATTTAAAAGATGTTGCAGTGTTGTGGTCAAAGTCACATAGCACTAGGGATGCTATGATTAGTCGATCGAGAGAAAAAGAAAATTAATAGAAAACAATTTTGATAATGGTTTAGAGTAATTTGTTTAAAGAAAAAGTAAAAATGATCTAATTCCTGCTTGTTAAATGTGAATATTTTCTGGTTTATTTACTCTTCTATGACACATTACGATTATGATTACGAAAACTTTATTGTCCACAAGTGGAAATTCGTCTTTGGTTCCACCACATGTCTCATAATGTCACATAAACTGAATATCTTTGGGTTGTGGACAAAAGAAGAACTTGGAGGATGTCATCTTGGGCTTTGGGAAATACTGAACATTTTTCACCATTTTCTGACATTTTATTAACCAAACAACTAATTGATTAATTGAGGAAATAATCGACAGATTAATCGATCATTAAAACTAAAGTTAGTTAGTTGCAGCCCTACACCATGGGTCAGTGACGTGCTCAAGCAGATCCAGATTTCTAAAGCTTCTCAAGCTCAGGCTTAAGCATCAGTGGCAGGTTCTTGTTCAGCTCAGGCTTAAGCATCAGTGGCAGGTTCTTGTTCAGGAAAGCAGCATTTCTGCTCTCTCGGCTGTCAGTCTGTTTCGCTTCTCATCTATGATGTTGGAGACTGTGCTGTTGTGATCGACACATTATGGACTGTACTGTATCATGAGAAATATGAATGAACATATTATGATTTAACATGTTGTCCTCTCTAGCTAAGAAACCTCTATTCAGAGGAGACAAATGGCTTTTGTGGTTACCCCCAGGACGTTTAACACCTCTCAGAGCCTCAAAGGATTCCGGCCATTGTTTTATCTCTAAGGGTAATCCAGCCATAAAACCCCCTTTTCCCTTGCCTCACGTTACAGAATGGGCATAGCCCAACTCACCGAACGATGTGATTGGCCCACCATGCATGCTCATTTTAATATGGGACCAGTAACAAAACTGGTCGAAAGCAGTTTTAACTTGCAGTCTACAGTAAGAGTCTCAACTAAGCTTTCGTGCGCAGCGGAAGGGTCTGGAGGAGCCAGGAAGCCAGCTCCCCTCCCCCGCTCGCTGCACCCCCTGCGCTGCAACAAAGGCCTGACCAGGGCCTCAGAAGGAACCAGGCCTCACTCAGAAAACGCCTACCAAAGGCCAGCCGTAAGTCCCACGAGACATAGCATGCTTACACTGAGATAGTTATACTTAATCTCAGTTTAATTTAAGTCGGTTTAGCGTTATAAGTCGCAGGGAAAAACCTCCTTACGCTTCCAGACTTACCACAGCCTGGCATAACGCCAGCTGTTGACCAAGCTTCCAGGCAAGAACGCCTGACTGACGACCCTCCCCGCGCACCGCACGTGCAGGAGAAGAAGAAGAACGCCACACCGCAGCAGGGCAAACCAACGGCTGCAGAAAGACACACCGTGGCCCCAGTCGCAGAACCCACAGCCGACGAAGGACGCAGAAGACCCACCGTGGCTGGCATCCAGCCACAGCCGCAGCACTCCTTCGACTCAACCAGCAGAGAGACTGCACGTCCACCCCCGGCATCGTCGACCCCCATCAGACGTCCGCTGCATGCTTGCCCAGGCCAGATCGCACGTCGGCCCCGACGTCAACTCAGCCAAACCCACAGCGCACAGGACAGCCGTGCCAACAACGGAACGATTCACTTAGCAGAGTGAATCCGCGTGAGAGTTTATGGTTTAATGGTTCTGGGCAGAGTTAGGGGTTAAAATGCATTATCATATGTGTTGATTACAGTATCCTGTATGTGACTGTTAGCGATCTGTGAGAATTGAGGCCACCTCTCTCCCCTGCTCTCCCTCTCTCTCTCTCCCTGTCGATTCCCCTCTCTCTCCTTCCTCAATTTTGGCAAAACCGCCATTTTGAAACGGAGGCGGTCTTCACACGACCAGACCGCCCCTCAGCCAATCCTGGGGTGACATAAGACACTCCACCTTCTCCGCCCTCCTTCTCTCTCACACATACACACACACACACACACAAATGCTAAGTAACACCCACATACGCACACACACATTCAAGCCTGCCTCCGCCAGGCAGACTTAAATCACTGCACACACACACACACACAGGCACACACACACACAATTGATATAATGCTTATTCATATTAGTTATTAGCTATAGATGTGGTAGACTATTAGTTGTAAAGTAAATGTGATGAACTGATATTTTAATCATTATGTTAATGTAAATTGATATTGTGATTTATTAAATCTTTTTATTACATAATGCTATGAATCTTGGTGGTTATTCATGAGGTATTTTATCTGTGGAAATCTGTGACAGAAGCTTACGAACTTTGACCCTTCAATCAACTGTACAATGTACATTATATCACTATGAGACTGATATGACAATTTGGTTTGGTGTCTAATCTAGTCATAACTGACTTTTAGACAGGTCTGTAGCCTTAACTACAGTGGTGCCCCGAATCTTACAGAGAATACAATATTTTCTGTCAAATCTAATAAATTTATGAATATTAATAATTCATAATTATTAATAATCATATTTCATAACCAAACCAGCTCCTGCGAGCACAACATAAATGGTGCCCCGTGTGAGGCTTCTAATATCAGTATTTCCACAGATATGATATGCATGAATAATAAAAATTCATAAATTTTTGAAAAATCAAAATTTTTCAAATTTTTCCAAAATCAGGTTTTCTATAGCGCTTTGCCAAGCAAATCACATGCGTCAGAAGACACTAAAGGAACTCTAATCATAAAATATGGAATCTTCCCATAATCTTAACACAAGTTAGGATTTGTATTGAAAATTTCTGAGCAAAACCGTCCCAAAGACAACAGCTCAGTTTAAAATCCTTGATTCCATTTTTTATGTTAGAAACCACAGTTAACAAACTGTTTTCCACTGTGCCTTCAACCTAAAATTATGAGAGATAGCAATGTTCCATCTATCAGAGAGTGATCTTTAACAGAAACAAACAGTGCTGCGCATTTTAAAGTGGGACCTTTGATGCTAATTTGAAAGCCACACCGGCAAGGGTGCGGGGAAGTCAGGCTGCCCCCCCCCCTCACATTAGCATTCAAAAACATTCACCCTGTCTCCTCCAGAGCCAGAGACAAAGTGTAAACAAAGCCCTGTGACCACCAGTCACAGTGAATTTGCATGCGAAAGAAAGGCAGACACCCCGCACCTGATGACACTGACAGCTGACATGACAGTGACAGCCGACAGTCATCAAGCTAACTGCATGCAATTGGCAGCTAACTCACAGAGAGACTGTCACATTTGGGCCATTCTTTAATTAGGACTAGTAAGCATTGACGGCATTGATGCCATAGCAACACGGTGAGTGCACACACCTTTTGCTTAAAATTGACAGCAGTAAAACAGCTGCTTGACTCATCGCGATGAGTCCGCGCTGCCACAAGATGGTCAGCGCTGAAGCATTCTTTAAGACGGCCGCCACCGACTTGCAAGCGGTAGCCGCCTCTCTCATCTGCCCGCCTACAGGAGGAGCAGATGAATTTAGCATTGTAATGCTAACACTAGCGGTCCTAATAATTCCATTGGGAATTATTTTCTTTCTGCAAAATCGCAGATTCCAGGTGCAGGACGCTGCGCATCAGCGGCAGACCACTGTCTACCAGACGCAGATAGGCAGACTGCGCAACAGCTGTCAAGCTACGCTGCAGGCCAACCTGGGTCTGCATCGACAAGCCCAGGTCTGCCAAACAGAATTAGCCCGACTGCGTACCGAAGTGTCCCGGCTGCAACAGAGCCAAAAGGGCATGCCGACCGGATCCACGGCGGCCCTCGGACCTAGAACGGTCCCCCTCTCGGGTCGCACTGCTCCACCAACCACCCGAGCAGTGATCGCACGGCTAAACGCGAGAACGGCCAAGCAGCAAGAGCACCAGAAGGCCGTAAGGGCCATAGCCCCGCCGGCACCGGAGGCTGACACGCCCCCTAGGGCTAGACCAACCCCCGACTCGAATCAGACCCCCGCACACCACTTAGCGCCCGCGCTGGCAAGCAGCCGCGCTGCTAGACATCGCGACACCACACCGCGAAAGGGGGGAGACCGCTCTCACAACGAGCAAACTGATTCAGGCTATTCAGCCCAGCAGTCGTCATCCGATTCCGAGCTCGACTTCCATGCTTTTGACATACCAGTCAGTCATTCATCCGAGCAACCTACGGGTAGAATCAGACGTTATTCACGCTTTCATCCAGCTCTGACTTCCACCTCAGAGCACAAACCGCTGACAGTCAAACGACTTGACAGCGCCATTTCCGGTTATGACAAAACGATCCACACTGCAACCCCCTGCAGGGAGGAACGTGTGTCTTACCGGCTTTCCATTTATCACGCCCGGGGCGAGTCGATCGACTACCGCCCTGTGCGTTATAAACCGTCATTTGCTCAGGCCACCAGCGGGTGCGCTGATGAGTCAGATCCCGTCACTAAGTTCCGGCAGACCCACTCCGCTTCCCAAACAGAGAGCGTGACTATGATGAGCAGGGGAAACAAACAGCATTCACAGCTGGACACAGACCAACTGCCCAGTTATGCTAACCTGTCATTCAGAGAGGATCCTGCTAGGTCTTTTTCACCAGAGGCTATCCAGCCTCACTCACTTTCTAGCTCCGGTCCACCAAGGAAACAGGAAGTCAGCTCTTCCACCCCTCCCCCCGAAAGGGGGGACCCCGGGCATGATGACATTAGTCGCTCTTTGGTGCCCAATCGGGCAAACGGCCACTCCTTCTTGCAGCCTCTACTGCCAAAACAGAGTGATTCAGGACTCTCTCTCCGAGAAGCAGAGTCACGCTGTCACTTACTGAAGTCAATCGCAAACGACATTGACTTGTTCGATCCCGCCAGTCACGAGGTACACTTGACAGATTATCTCAACGAAGTCGAACGTGGTTCGCAGGCTCTACCACACGCCTCGCCGCGAGAGAAAGCTCAACTGATATGGAGCACGAGCTCAAAGCACGTGCGTGCGTTTATCCAAACGCAACCTTCCCATATCAGAGATGACTTTGACAAGCTTCGCGAAGCCTTGGGCGAAGAGTACATCCTTACCCAGTCGTCAGCGGCGGGGAGGAACGCGGCCTTACACGTCAAACAGAATTACCAGGAACATCCTAGGGATTACTTCAGACGTTTGAAAAGAATTTATAATCAAGGTAGAAATGGCCCGGATCAAGGAGACGTGCCACGTCTCAAGGAACTTTACCTAGATGGTCTGCATGACTCGGTGCGCCCATCCGTAGCCCTAGACGCACGTTGGTATGACCGAAACATGCGCACGGTTCTCAAAACCGCCTCAATAGCGTGGGAGGTGGAAACCGAAGCAAAAAGCAGAAATGGCCAGTTTCAACCCATCAACCGCGTGTGTGTGGACCCAGAGACGGTACCACACACACGCTCACCACGCAGGCCAGACCACCTGGTTCTGCCGGACAGAGCCAAGGGGGGTAGCTGCTGCCCAAAGAGACATCACAGTCGCGCCACAGGGCGCGAACGGCGTGAGTCTCCTCAGCACACTAGGCCCTCCACCCAATTAGACATCCGAACGGGCGCCAGACGCCTGACGGGCAGGGTGGGCATTCAAGCCACCAGAGGCCCTCCCAGGAGATGACATCAAACTCGGTGAAGGGCGGGTGACTGGACGCAGCCACCCTGTCACCCCTGACAGTCACCTGTCACTCGGCTCTCACCCTTATCTCTATGTAGGCTAGATGCATTGTCAACGCTGTGCTGTGAAACATAACACCTTTACGGCAGGCAGACCACATCAAAATAGGACAAAGCTTGGCACATAGCTACACATAGACACATAGCACAACACTGCTGGAATGCAGCACACATTCAAAATCACACCCTGTCACCCTCTCTCTCCTTCTCTCCTCCTGCCCTTCCCTGTTTACCATGTTGATTTTGAAATTATGTTGTGTATGTGACCTTAAGGTTGTATTATCTATATGGTAATGAGTCTAGGTATGGTTAGGAGTCTGCCCAGAACCAAACCTGAACTATGAACGGCCTGAGTATGACACTTTGATCCCACAGAACAGATGGACATGGACCAAAAGTTACAGCAAACTGTCTGTACAGCCCTTCATCCTCGCCCGCGGACAGCAGGTCGACCGCAGTCCACAGACGAGGAGGGGGGATGTTGTGATCGACACATTATGGACTGTACTGTATCATGAGAAATATGAATGAACATATTATGATTTAACATGTTGTCCTCTCTAGCTAAGAAACCTCTATTCAGAGGAGACAAATGGCTTTTGTGGTTACCCCCAGGACGTTTAACACCTCTCAGAGCCTCAAAGGATTCCGGCCATTGTTTTATCTCTAAGGGTAATCCAGCCATAAAACCCCCTTTTCCCTTGCCTCACGTTACAGAATGGGCATAGCCCAACTCACCGAACGATGTGATTGGCCCACCATGCATGCTCATTTTAATATGGGACCAGTAACAAAACTGGTCGAAAGCAGTTTTAACTTGCAGTCTACAGTAAGAGTCTCAACTAAGCTTTCGTGCGCAGCGGAAGGGTCTGGAGGAGCCAGGAAGCCAGCTCCCCTCCCCCGCTCGCTGCACCCCCTGCGCTGCAACAAAGGCCTGACCAGGGCCTCAGAAGGAACCAGGCCTCACTCAGAAAACGCCTACCAAAGGCCAGCCGTAAGTCCCACGAGACATAGCATGCTTACACTGAGATAGTTATACTTAATCTCAGTTTAATTTAAGTCGGTTTAGCGTTATAAGTCGCAGGGAAAAACCTCCTTACGCTTCCAGACTTACCACAGCCTGGCATAACGCCAGCTGTTGACCAAGCTTCCAGGCAAGAACGCCTGACTGACGACCCTCCCCGCGCACCGCACGTGCAGGAGAAGAAGAAGAACGCCACACCGCAGCAGGGCAAACCAACGGCTGCAGAAAGACACACCGTGGCCCCAGTCGCAGAACCCACAGCCGACGAAGGACGCAGAAGACCCACCGTGGCTGGCATCCAGCCACAGCCGCAGCACTCCTTCGACTCAACCAGCAGAGAGACTGCACGTCCACCCCCGGCATCGTCGACCCCCATCAGACGTCCGCTGCATGCTTGCCCAGGCCAGATCGCACGTCGGCCCCGACGTCAACTCAGCCAAACCCACAGCGCACAGGACAGCCGTGCCAACAACGGAACGATTCACTTAGCAGAGTGAATCCGCGTGAGAGTTTATGGTTTAATGGTTCTGGGCAGAGTTAGGGGTTAAAATGCATTATCATATGTGTTGATTACAGTATCCTGTATGTGACTGTTAGCGATCTGTGAGAATTGAGGCCACCTCTCTCCCCTGCTCTCCCTCTCTCTCTCTCCCTGTCGATTCCCCTCTCTCTCCTTCCTCAATTTTGGCAAAACCGCCATTTTGAAACGGAGGCGGTCTTCACACGACCAGACCGCCCCTCAGCCAATCCTGGGGTGACATAAGACACTCCACCTTCTCCGCCCTCCTTCTCTCTCACACATACACACACACACACACACACAAATGCTAAGTAACACCCACATACGCACACACACATTCAAGCCTGCCTCCGCCAGGCAGACTTAAATCACTGCACACACACACACACACAGGCACACACACACACAATTGATATAATGCTTATTCATATTAGTTATTAGCTATAGATGTGGTAGACTATTAGTTGTAAAGTAAATGTGATGAACTGATATTTTAATCATTATGTTAATGTAAATTGATATTGTGATTTATTAAATCTTTTTATTACATAATGCTATGAATCTTGGTGGTTATTCATGAGGTATTTTATCTGTGGAAATCTGTGACAGAAGCTTACGAACTTTGACCCTTCAATCAACTGTACAATGTACATTATATCACTATGAGACTGATATGACAATTTGGTTTGGTGTCTAATCTAGTCATAACTGACTTTTAGACAGGTCTGTAGCCTTAACTACAGTGGTGCCCCGAATCTTACAGAGAATACAATATTTTCTGTCAAATCTAATAAATTTATGAATATTAATAATTCATAATTATTAATAATCATATTTCATAACCAAACCAGCTCCTGCGAGCACAACAGTGCTGAACAGCCTTTCACTGTCCAGGGGCGGTTTTAGGATGACACCTTTGGGTGGGCTCAGCCCCCAAAGAATGTCTATGGTGGACTGCAGACCCCCTAGGGGGGTCCGGGGGCATGCCCCCCGTGAGAAAATTGTGTACATTTTAAAGTAAAAACTGATCAATCTGGTGCACTTTGAGATCAAAATGAATAGACTAGATCTATGAAGAAAGCTTAATCAATTTATCAGATTCACTCTTCTTCTTCTTCTTCTTCTTCTTCTTCTTCTTCTTCGTCTTCTTCTTCTTCTTCTTCTTCTTCTTCTTCATCTTCATCTTCTTCTTCTTCTTCTTCTTCTTCTTCTTCTTCTTCTTCTTCTTCGTCTTCTTCTTCTTCTTCTTCTTCTTCTTCTTCTTCTTCATCTTCTTCTTCTTCTTCTTCTTCTTCTTCTTCTGTGTGTACTTCTTAGCAGATACAGCTTCTTCTCACAGTTCCTCTGTTCTCCACCTCCACACCAAATCAATAAAACAATAATCTAAGAGTGACTTGAGCTTAATGAGGTACCAAATAAGTTAAAGGAATTCACTTTATAAACTGTATGGCAACCATGAATAAAGCTAACCTTCACACATAGCAAGCAACACTGCAACAGGCATATCAGTGGCTATTCTAAACATAGGCTACGATTTAACACAGTACCAAAATGGCTAGCCACTTAGCATTATGCTAGTGTGCATTTGCATATCAACAGACCCATTAACAAACCGCTTGATCGGGCCATTTGCCACCGATACCCGATCTGATTTGTGCTATATCGGGGCCAATACCAGTATCGGATCGGTGTATCCCTAGTCTGTCACAGTTTCTTCCGACTCCTTTCTTAGTGAAGTTAGCTCCGTACAGGGCAATAATCCTGGGCTTACCCTGACGGGCGTAATGGCTCTATAGTGTTTACAGGGCTTTTCTCCCATCATCAGCCGCCTCTCTCATCACCAACGACAGGCTTTTGTTGTCAAGGAACTGAATTAGCTCTGCGTTCATTTCTGCATCTGGATCAGCGTCAGAGAGTATTGTCTCCTTCAAGCCTAGTATCCTCATGTGGCCGAGAAACTTTAATTCCCAAATTTCTAAGTTGTTTTCATCTCTGTCCAAAACGAACCTTTGCCATCTTCCTTCTGTCTCACTCCTGGACGTCCTCGGCCCATAACCTGTTCAGCTTCACCCATGTTGAGGAAGGATCGATCACACATTAATATCTTTAAGTTCTTTTATTTATTTTCATCACAGCACCGCCAGGAAAACATCAGCTGCCATGGAAGAAACCCGCACTCTCTCGTCTTCCGTGTAATGTAAAGTGACAAGCATTGGACGGCACGGTGGCTCAGTGGTTAACACTGTTGCCTCACAGCAAGGTCCCGGGTTCGAACCCTGGTCGGTCCCAGGTCCTTTCTGTGTGGAGTTTGCATGTTCTCCCCGTCTCCATGTGGGTTTTCTCCAGGTGCTCCGGTTTCCTCCCACCATCAAGAAAGACATGTAGGTTAGGGTTAATACTCCTGTCAGTGCCCCTGAGCAAGACACTGGCAAAAGAACTGGAGTTGGTCCCCGGGCGCTGCACTGTGGCTGCCCACTGCTCCTAGTTCTAGGAAGGTTCCTAGTAGAGGATGGGTCAAATGCAGAGGATGCATTTCCCCACGGGGATAAATAAAGGATAACTTGTAATTAACTTAACAGATTTTTACCACAGTCACACGGGAAGTCATGTCACACATGATGTATGGATTACAATACAAGTGCATTCAAACAAACATAAACTCTGGTTGTAAAACATAAATTATAAAACGGCTCTCTCAAATCAAGCAATCTGATTGGTTCACAGCCATTGTATAATTCCAGTAACCGAGTTCAATAACCCATGGCCATGGGTTATTGGTTGCCATGGCAACTCTCTTACTAAGAGAGTAATAATAAGGCTTACCTCAAATGACAACGTAGAAAAAAAAATGGCGGAGACAGCTGTCAGATCCTTGTGAATCGATCTTCGCTTATAACTTTACTAATACTTCGCAGAAAATTATGTTTTGTACAAGAATAGATGCGGGCTAATGTCTTCTTTGCAAAAGAAAGGCTGTTAACCCCGCATTTAACCCCGCATTTAACCCCGTAACGTTAGTTGGTGTCGGGCTTTGCAGAAAGCATTCAGCTTCTCAGCAAGCGCTGAGAATGCAACGCTGCGCTCGAGCTGCCTGTCGGGGTTTCCAGAAAGCTCTCAGCTACTCAGCAAGCGCCAGGATTGGCCAATGTCAACTTCAGTCTCCAGAACGATCCAATCAAATCACCCGCATGTTCTTGCGGTCCCGCCTTACAGTAGTGTTTCAACTGACTCTATCAGAATGACATGCCAGTCGGAGTCGGACTTATAGTTTTATTATTATTATTATATTATCATACTTGGAAACCGTTTTATAAAAGCAATATAGCACTCGAGCTGCGTGTGTTGTGGAATATATCCCCCTGCTCAGCAGTTATCCCACTCGGCCTGCGGCCTCGTGGGATAACAGCTGATCAGGGGGATATATTTGGCACAACACACTGGCTCTCATGCTATATTGCTTAAATATACGGGCATATTCTTTTACAAATCAAATCATATCCCTCAAAAACATAAACAATATTGCAGATGAGAGCACATTACCAACAACCTGATCCCTCGTATTGCGAATTCACGCTTGTTCTTCTATTTTCTATTTCTATTCCTATTCCTATTTCTATTTTATTTTTATTTTGTTTGTTTGTATTTGACACTTGCTTTGACAATAATAAACATAGTTTCTCATGCCAATAAAGACCCTCTGAATTGAATTGAATTGAATTGAATTGAATTGAGAGAGAGAGACAGAGGGAGGGAGAGATGATTCTACACAAATTGAGTCACATGCTCAATAGCAGGGGAGAGAGATGTGTGTGTGTGTGTGTGTGTGTGTGTGTGTGTGTGTGTGTGTGTGTGTGTGTGTGTGTGTGTGTGTGTGTGTGCGTGTGCGTGTGCGTGTGCGTGTGTGCGTGTGTGTGTGTGTGTGTGTGTGTGTTAGGCAGCCAGAGAGGGAGGAGGAACAGAGAGAGACAGGGAGAAAGAGCAGGAGAGAGACAGAGAATACGAGAGAGAGCAGGAGAGGGAGACAGAGAGACACACACAGACAAAGAGCTGGAGAGAGAGCTACAGAGAGTAAGGAGAGACACAGAGAGAGATCTGGAGAGAGAGAGACAGAGAGCAGCCAAGCTTCTCTCCCCATCGGCTAAGCAGCCTCTCAGGATGGGAGATAAAGGCACCAGGTAAGAGAGAACGATGCTTCTACTTGATTGAATGTGTGTGTGCACTGTGCACGCACGTGTGTGTGTGTGTGTGTGTGTGTGTGCATGCATGCGTGTGTGTGTGTGTGTGTGTGTGTGTGTGTGTGTGTGCACACGCGTGCCTGTGTGTGTCTGCCTGCCTGCCAGTCAGTCAGGCTCCTCAGTCCTCACTGTATACACCATGGTTACGAACAGATAAGTGAACCATGTGACTCTGACATGTTAAATGGCTGCCTGCAGAACGAAGGCATACAGGCACCACAGATGTCTGACAGGCACCACAGATGTCTGACAGGCACCACAGAGGGCTGACAGGCACCACAGATGTCTGACAGGCACCACAGATGTCTTACAGGCACCACAGATGTCTGACAGGCACCACAGATGTCTGACAGGCACCACAGATGTCTGACAGGCACCACAGATGTCTGACAGGCACCACAGATGTCTGACAGGCACCATGAAGGCACACAGGCACCACAGAACAGTGGATTTCATATCAAAAGAGATCACCTCTATTTTCACATCTTCTATACAGTATAGGGCAGGCATTCACAACTACTGCATTTTAGGTAGCAGACTAGTTGACAAGTCATTGGAGATGTAGGGTGACTTCAGGTTGTATGGGACATAAGGTATTATGAGACACTTTAATTATAGAGGCGATATTTTCATGCCTGAGTGAAAATAAAAACTACCTAACTACACAATCAAAGTGAAACTACACAATCAAATCGCATGCCCTCATTGGTGTGACATCACATAGGTGGGCGGGGCGAGCTTCAAACAGGAGGTTGACCCTGCAGGGCATGAGGTGAGGAAAATAACATCAGCTTCTTTAGCTAGTTTTCATCATATAGGCTCGCCCAGCCCGCTGCGCAGGCTCACCCGTCCTGCAGCTCGCTGAGCTGGCCCTGCAGCTCGCATTTGCAGCTCGGCCGCTGTGCAGCCTTGCCTGCCCTATTGCCGTGCGCACAATGTCTCTCTCCCCCTCTCTCTCTTTCCCTCAGTCTCCCCCCTCTCTCTCCCTCTCCTCCTCTCCCTCAGTCTCTCTCCTCTCTCTCTCTCTCTCTCCCCCTCTCTCCATCTCCCTCAGTCTCTCTCGTGAGCCTGTGTGTGTGTGTGTGTGTGTGTGTGTGTGTGTGTGTGTATGTGTGCATCAATTTACACAATTACACAATTTATGACCTCACTGATGACATCATCACTGGGACTTTGTGTGTGTGAGTGAATTTATGACACTGATGATGATGTAATCAGACAGAGTGTATACTGATATACTAGGCAGACAGTGAGGCTGGCTTGCGATGGCGTGTTCGTTGCGTAACAACAGAGGTCCCCGGGGGGCCGCTGGTGGTTCTGGGAAGGAGGTGCTGATGCTACGCTAACGAGGCTAATTGAGGCAGGAAGCAGGGCTAATGAGTCTGCTAATGGAGCCGCAGCACACACACAGCTAATTGAGGCAGGAAGCAGGGCTAATGAGTCTGCTAATGGAGCCGCAGCACACACACAGCTAATTGAGGCAGGAAGCAGGGCTAATGAGTCTGCTAATGGAGCCGCAGCACACACACAGCTAATTGAGGCAGGAAGCAGGGCTAATGAGTCTGCTAATGGAGCCGCAGCACACACACAGCTAATTGAGGCAGGAAGCAGGGCTAATGAGTCTGCTAATGGAGCCGCAGCACACACACAGCTAATTGAGGCAGGAAGCAGGGCTAATGAGTCTGCTAATGGAGCCGCAGCACACACACAGCTAATTGATGACAACATTAGGAGCCAAACAGAGAGGCGGGTCATCGTGTCGGATGCCATTAGTGGGGGAGGCGGCCTCTGAGACAGCTGTCTGTGTATGGGTCATGCTGATCCTTGCTGGCAGCTTGTCAGTGGTGTAATTTGTACTGTACTTTGTTAGATACTATAAAGAAAAGAAAACCTTCTTGTTCCTTCAGGTGGATGTCTGAGCTTCACTGTGCTGAATGATGTCTGTGCAGAGTTTCACACTAGAAGGCTGTATTCACAACTGTCTGCTGAAAGTGGAACGTTTCTCTGAGCTCAGTGAAAAGCTCAATCAATGCCGTGGGAACTAGTCTTAAGTGGGGGGTGCTGTGGAGATGACGTTCCAATACGCAAGCAATAAAATAACAAATAACTTTGTCAAATTACTACATCAAAGTATCAACACACCCATTTAAACCTGACAGGTCACAAAATAAAAAAATGATGTGGAAAAATGATGTGGAACTGAAAAGAGGGAGACACTGATAAGTGTGTGTGTGTGTGTGTGTGTGTGTGTGTGTGTGTGTGTGTGTGTGTGTGTGTGTGTGTGTGTGTGTTCCCCCGTATTTCTCTTTTTTCATGTTACTAGGCATCGTCACTGATGATGTCATCACTGAACTTATATAGTCTCAGCCAGGAAGGATGACATCACTGATGACATCATCACTGATGACATCACATCATTAGGTAATTAGACAATCACCTAATTAAAGAATCCGGCTCCATCAGGTCACCCACACGGGTGTTCTTTAACCCCCTGAAAATTGAAATAAACAGAGAACATTGCCCACTTGCTCTAAATTGTATGACATCACTGATGATGTCACAATGCCTGACATCACTGATGATGTCACAATGCCTATGGCGTCACTGATGACATCACTTCTGGGACACAAATTGAAACAGAGAACATTGCCCACTTGCTCCCTTTTACAATAGATACTGTACTTGAAAGATCTTTTCTCCTGTGCTTTTGTGTTTTGTTTCAGGGTTTTTAAGAAAGCCAGTCCCAATGGAAAGGTGAGTCATGTCTTCTCTCTGCAGAACACTAAGGCCCTGTTCACACCTGGTATTAACATGCATCAAGATCAGACAGCTAGGTCAGACACACCCCTTTTCCTCTGCCCCTCCTCCAAAGCCCAAACACGCGGTTGTGCATTTAGTTTCAGCTCCAGTCCAGAACGTTTCCCCATTGATGTGTAAACCTTCCTTGGAAGATGACAGCTCAAAGAACTCCAGTGTTAAATGTTTATTTATTTTTAGTTCAGTAAATGCATGATGTTCCCAAAGTCCAAATGAGTCATCATATGAAATAATCGTGATCTCAGTATTGATCCAAAATAATCATGATTATCATTTTGAGCATAATCATGCAGCCCTAGTGCAGTGTGTTGCTGGTTAGGTGAACAGAGGCAGCAGGTGGGTCTGTGTCTGGCTCGAGGGCACCTGTAATGCAGGCTGTGCTCCTCTCCTCAGCTCACCGTCTATCTGGGGAAGAGGGACTTCGTGGACCAGGTGGACCTGGTGGAACCCGTCGGTAAGCACAGCTGCTATTACAGATAATAGTAATAATAATAATAATAATAATATAATAATGATAACACGTTCTTAAAACTTATTTTTAAACACTTGTTTTAATGTAAT
>NC_139642.1:63723781-63728781 GCF_964638095.1 Poromitra crassiceps
GAAGAAAAGATCCACAAAAGGTAGGAGCTTCACTCAGCTGCCTGCAGGGGGACCACCTCTGACAGGCTGACTGAGGCCTCTGACAGGCTGACCCCTCTGACAGGCTGACCCCTCTGACAGGTGGACCCCTCTGACAGTCTGACCCCTCTGACAGACTGACCCCTCTGACAGACTGACCCCTCTGACAGTCTGACACCTCTGACAGACTGACACCTCTGACACCTCTGACAGACTGACCCCTCTGACAGTCTGACACCTCTGACAGACTGACCCCTCTGACAGACTGACCCCTCTGACAGTCTGACACCTCTGACACCTCTGACAGTCTGACCCCTCTGACAGACTGACCCCTCTGACAGACTGACCCCTCTGACAGACTGACCCCTCTGACAGTCTGACCCCTCTGACAGACTGACCCCTCTGACAGTCTGACACCTCTGACACCTCTGACAGTCTGACCCCTCTGACAGACTGACCCCTCTGACAGACTGACCCCTCTGACAGACTGACACCTCTGACACCTCTGACAGTCTGACCCCTCTGACAGACTGACCCCTCTGACAGACTGACCCCTCTGACAGGCTGACACCTCTGACCCCTCTGACAGGCTGACACCTCTGACCCCTCTGACAGGCTGACCCCTCTGAGAGCACCAAGAGATAAAGACATGATTTATGTATGAAGTGAAGTGACTCAGGCATGAGCAGCTTCCTTCACAGAAGCACACTGCCAGCTGACATGCATTCAAAATAATGCAGTGCAAAGGTCATGCCCTCTTCGGCATCTCGGGCAGTGCCCTAAAATGGTTTGCCTCCTACCTTAAGGAGAGGTGTTTCTCCGTGGCTGTCGGCCCTTACAAATCTGACTCCGTCCCCCTCTCGTGCGGCGTTCCCCAGGGATCTGTGCTTGCGCCGTTCCTCTTCGCTCTTTACTTGCTCCCCCTAGGCTTCCTCATCAGTCAGTTTAAGGGTGTTTCTTATCACTGCTTTGCTGACGATATCCAGCTTTATTTTTCGTTTAAGCCCGATAAAATTGAGGAACTGAGCACCCTATTGGAGTGTCTGTCCGCCATTCAAAACTGGATGGGCAGCAACTTCCTACAATTAAATGCGACAAAAACGGAAGTGCTGATTGTAGCTGCCGAAAACATCTCCAAAAAAATAGCCTCACACTTAGGGTCCCTTAAGGACAACGTGCGCCCTCACCTGAGGAACCTGGGTGTCAGTCCATGCACCTAGACAAGCACATAAAATCCGTGACCCGCACCTGCTTCTTCCACCTTAGAAATATTGCCAAACTCCGGACCATTGTTTCACATGCCGAACTGGAAATATCCATCCACGCATTCATTTCATCTAGACTAGACTACTGTAACTCCCTTTATTCATATCTCAATAAATCATCCGTGGCCAAACTCCAGCTGATCCAAAATGCTGCTGCCAGACTCCTCACCAGATCAAAAAAGTCATGCCACATCACCCCCATCCTAGCCTCACTGCACTGGCTCCCGGTACAGCACAGGATCAATTTCAAAATCCTTGTACTTGCATTCAGATCCCTCCATGGCCAAGCCCCCGCCTATATCTCTGACCTCATCCACCCCTATGCAGCCAGCCGGTCTCTGAGGTCATCCAACCAAGAGCTCCTGGTCGTGCCCAGGACCAGGCTAAAAACAAAAGGCGACAGAGCCTTCGAAGTGACAGCCCCGAAGCTCTGGAATGCCCTCCCCCCTGATCTGAGAGCCGCTCGCTCTGAGCTCTCGTTTAAAAAACTATTAAAGACCCACCTGTTTAGACAGGCCTTTTAGTCACTCATAGCCATTGTTTCTACCTGTTCATGCTCTGTGTATGTTCTTATGTTTTTGCCTTTTTCTGTATTATTCCTGCACTTATATTTCTGTGTTGCTATTTTAATGTGTAAAGCACTCTGTGCATTCGTGCTGGGAAGGGTGCTATATAAATAAAATTTTACTTACTTACTTACTTACTTCTAGGTTAGGCACATGGGCGGATTCAGCAAGCATCACAGGTATCTCTTTGCTAAAGCTGTGACAGGGGGGCCTCTGACAGGGCCTTGCTGCAGCCGCCCCCTCCCTCTGGAATGCCCTCCCCAGTCACATCTGACAGACCAAAACTCATTCTCATACTCATATGTCATCTTTCATAAAAGCCTTCAAAATCCACCTTTCCACTGTTGCTTTTGACCTATAATATATTTTTCTCTTTCATCTATTTTAATATTTTCTCTCTTTATTAAAGTTGTTTTATCCTGTGTTTGTAAAGTGTCTTTGAGCACGGTCAAAAGCAACAGTGAACAGTGAAGCACTATATAATATACATTACATTACTAAACATACAATAATGAGTATTCATGTTCTGTAAGTCTACTCATATTCTAATATTTCTTATATTTCCATTCTTATTTAACAATAATTGCAATAATTACTCTGATTAATACTAACAATACTAAAATACTAAAAATACTAAAATACTAACAATAATAATAAAACAACAACGATAATAATGATTGTATTATTATTATTATTATTAGGGGTTCCAGCCCTGGAAGGGGCTGGAAACCCTATTGTATTTGCTATGTTTATTCTTATTCTTATTCTTTTCCTTCTTCCATAAAACGGTATACACGTCGGAAACCCTAAGGCCCACAGTAACCAAACTTTGCACATGGGTTGGAAATGTCACCACACTACTCAGAAACAAAAAAATACACCAATCTACCAATCTTTGGCGATATAACAGCTCATTTCACGTTTTGAAGTGATGTAGTCCCACAGAGGAGAGAGAGCAGAGATCCAGGCTAACCCCCAGATCTCCCTTGGGGCCCTGGGCCAGCCCTACAGAGAGCCCTTCAAGCAGAATGTGAATGGACGGTTACTGTTGATGCTGGGTGACAAAGAGTTTTCCACACCTCCCTACAACATTGAAAATAAGGCTCACAGGAACGGCTCAGCCAGACGTTTTTGAGGACTACGGATGCAAATTAGCTTTGAGCTAAATCCGACATATTTACTGTTATCATATAGATGACTCTGTATAGGTAACTGTTCATTAATGTGTACTGTCCTGACCCCACACACACACGCACGCACACACACACACACACACACACACACACGCACGCACGCACGCACGCACGCACGCACACGCACACACACACACACACACAAAGACGTGACGTAGTTGCCCCAGCTCTATATGAACAGACCAGACACAGCACATTAGCTACACATCAAAGGTTAGCATAACTCAACAGAAGATCCTAAATCATTTCATTCTCCATGAGTAAATAATAGATGATGGTATGATGCAGTAGGCTAATGGTTTGTGAGTTTTGCTGAGTGAAGCAGCGTTCATCCGTTAGCTTCACTTAGCGGCCGCTAAACTGTGGAAAAGACTTCCTGTAGCAGCTGAGTGTCTTTTTATGTGTGCGGATTTGTATTGTGTGACTTTTCCAGGCTGCTGATTCTGATCTGACTGACTGACCCTTAAAGGAACACACCAATATTTTTGCGAGGTTCGCGTGTTTGCCATATTCCCGATCGTAAGACGAGAAGATAGATGCCTTTCTTCTCCCTGTGCGTGCACCACGCCACGGCTCTAATGTTTTGGCTTCAAGGGACTCCTGGCAATTTAACTCCCGGGGCCCCCCTTTGGCTGAAAATGGAAGCCAGCTCTATTGGCAACTCTTTGCTGTCAGGCAGCCATTCTATTTGATAAGTTAGAGAACCCTGGGACCTCAGAACATTTTAAATTGCGTTTTGTAAATTTGCGCCTCCCCTGAAACTAGGGCTCCAAGAGATCTCTGTGTGTTCTCCTAGGAACTTGGTGCTGTTGGGGATCTCTGTGGCTATTCTAGGAGATCTCTGTGTGTTGTTCTAGCAACTCGGTGCGGTTGGTGATTTCTTTGTGTTGTTCTAGGAACTTGGTGCAGTTGGTGATCTATGCCAAGTTCCGAACTTGGTGTGGTTGGTGATCTATGTGTTGTTCTAGGAACTTGGTGTGGTTGGTGATCTATGTGTTGTTCTAGGAACTTGGTGCAGTTGGTGATCTCTGTGTTGTTCTAGGAACTTGGTGTGGTTGGTGATCTATGTGTTGTTCTAGGAACTTGGTGTGGTTGGTGATCTATGTGTTGTTCTAGGAACTTGGTGTGGTTGGTGATCTATGTGTTGTTCTAGGAACTTGGTGCGGTTGGTGATCTCTGTGTTGTTCTAGGAACTTGGTGCAGTTGGTGATCTCTGTGTGTTGTTCTAGGAACTTGGTGCGGTTGGTGATCTCTGTGTTGTTCTAGGAACTTGGTGTGGTTGGTGATCTATGTGTTGTTCTAGGAACTTGGTGCAGTTGGTGATCTCTGTGTGTTGTTATAGGAACTTGGTGCAGTTGGTGATCTATGTGTTGTTCTAGGAACTTGGTGCAGTTGGTGATCTCTGTGTGTTGTTATAGGAATTCGGTGCGGTTGGTGATCAGGAAGGTGCAGTACGCTCCAGAGAAGCCGGGCCCACAGCCCACGGCAGAAACCACCCGGCAGTTCCTCATGTCAGATAAACCGCTTCAACTGGAGGCTTCTCTGGACAAAGAGGTAACACCACACCACAACATAATACAAACAGAGTCAATCCAGTTAGACTAGAGCCATATATAGACAGAGTTAGTCCAGTTAGACCAGAGTCAGAAATACAGACTCAGTTGGTCCAGTTAGACCAGAGCCATAGAGTTTAACTGTCTGTATGGCTGTGGTCTGTGTCTGTCGGAGTCTGTCGGAGTCTGTAAGCGCACTCCCCCAGTTTGAAGTCGTATCCAACTAATGGTTCTCAAGATCAACCACTCTTTGTGTTTGTGTTGCGAAATTTGGCACTGCCATCCATCAGGTTCCCCTAAGCGCACCCAGTTTGAAGTCAATCGGACAAATGGTTCTCGAGATAAACCGCTTTTTGTGTTTGCCAGTAGGTGGTGCTAGGCTGTGTCTGTTTGTGGGGGGGGGGG
>NC_139642.1:63733781-63778781 GCF_964638095.1 Poromitra crassiceps
CCCCTCTCTCTCTCCCCACCTTTCCAAAAGCACTGCAATCTGATCACCCAAAACACTTTTTAATGCAGGTGTAATCTAAAGGGCATCGCTGTGTTTCTGTCTCTGCAGGCTGAGAGACGGAGCCAACAAGGAGATCCTGGGCATCATCGTGTCCTACAAGGTCAAGGTCAAGCTTGTGGTGTCGCGGGGCGGGTGCGTAGGCCTACATGTACCTGCACTCACCTATCATAACACACCTGGTGCGTAGGCCTACATGTACCTGCACTCACCTATCATAACACACCTGGTGCGTAGGCCTACATGTACTGTCCTGCACTCACCTATCATAACACACCTGGTGCGTAGGCCTACATGTACCTGCACTCACCTATCATAACACACCTGCTGCGTAGGCCTACATGTACCTGCACTCACCTATCATAACACACCTGGTGCGTAGGCCTACATGTACCTGCACTCACCTATCATAACACACCTGGTGTGTAGGCCTACATGTACCTGCACTCACCTATCATAACACACCTGCTGCGTAGGCCTACATGTACCTGCACTCACCTATCATAACACACCTGCTGCGTAGGCCTACATGTACCTGCACTCACCTATCATAACACACCTGCTGCGTAGGCCTACATGTACCTGCACTCACCTATCATAACACACCTGCTGCGTAGGCCTACATGTACCTGCACTCACCTATCATAACACACCTGGTGCGTAGGCCTACATGTACCTGCACTCACCTATCATAACGCACCTGGTGCGTCGGCCTACATGTACCTGCACTCACCTATCATAACGCACCTGGTGCGTCGGCCTACATGTACCTGCACTCACCTATCATAACGCACCTGCTGCGTAGGCCTACATGTACCTGCACTCACCTATCATAACACACCTGGGGTGCCTTGGTCTCAGTAGCACTAGCTATTTTTGTAACTAGCGGGTATATTCTTTTGTTACAGGGTAGAAATAATCATTTAAATTTAAATTTGTGGCGATCAAGCATTTTGGACTTCGGTTAGCGCCACTCTCTCTTTAAATCACTCATCATTACACATCATTACACGCTGTGATGTGATTGGCTGTGTGACATCAGTACAGATCATGAAATGCTGTGATGTGATTGGCTGTGAAGCTGAAGCTGTTACATGTTTATTGATTTCAGGCTCCTGGGAGATCTGGCAGCGAGGTAAACCTCCGTCCTCTCTCACACACATCTTCATTGTATATTTAAGCAATATAGCATGAGAGCCAGTGTGTTGTGGCAAATATATCCCGCTGATCAGCTGTTATCCCACGAGGCCGCAGGCCGAGTGGGATAACTGCTGAGCAGCGGGATATATGCCACAACACACGCTGCTCGAGTGCTATATTGCTTTTATAAAACGGTTTCCAAGTATGATAATATAATAATAATAATAATACTAATAATAATAATATAAGTCCGACTGGCATGTCATTCTGATAGAGTCAGTTGAAACACTACTGTAAGGCGGGACCGCAAGAACGTGCGGGTGATTTGATTGGATCGTTCTGGAGACTGAAGTTGACATTGGCCAATCATGGCGCTTGCTGAGAAGCTGAGAGCTTTCTGGAAAGCCCGACACGCAGCTCGAGCGCAGCGCTGCATTCTCAGCGCTTGCTGAGAAGCTGAGAGCTTTCTGCAAAGCCCGACACCAGCCTTTTTTTGCAAAGAAGACATTAGCCCGCGTCTATTCTTGTACAAAACATAATTTTCTGCGAAGTATTAGTAAAGTTATAAGCGAAGATCGATTCACAAGGATCTGACAGCTGTCTCCGCCATTTGTTTTTTCTACATTGTCATTTGAGGTAACCAAAGCCTTTTAGTAAGAGAGTTGCCATGGCAACTCAATAGGAGTGGGTTACTGGATTTATACAATGGCTGTGAACCAATCAGATTGCTTGATTTGAGAGAGCCGTTTTATAAAAGCGGGATAATGGATAGTGAGCCGGTGATTACTGGAAATAATGACCTTCAGGTGAATGATTAAGCCCTCCGCTGCGCGTCGGGCTCAATATCACCTGTCGGTCATTATTTCGCCAGTAATCACCGGCTCACTATCCATTATCCATTACATATATATATATATATATATATACGTACACATACAGTACATACATACATACATTATGCATACATACACTTCCTTTTTTTACAAACTTAGTTACTCCCGATAAACTTTGTTTTTTTTACAAACTTTAGGTGAACAACCAAGTCAGACTATGTGCATCATCCATTTAGAAAATCAATATCTTACAAAACAAAGTATTATGCAATTCACTGTAAAAAGGACACTAAAAAAAAACAAATGAAGCTCATTTTCTATATCATTTAAACAGCACATTGAACAAGTTCACTTTTCTTCTTCCAGACTGACATCGTCCAGTTTAAATCATAAGTGTTATATACCAGATCTCAGCTGGGCACATAACGTAAGTTATGACTATAACTATGGATCTATGAGACCGAACGATGACCGTCACCACGGTCTTACTAGTGAATGATGCCATCCTTCTACTTATCCTTCCAGACCTTTTGTCAACAAAGTCATGTGACTGACCTTATGAGGCCGGACCCGTAGGCGGAGCCTATGAATATATCCAGATGTCCGCGCCGACTTCCTCTTGCCTGGAACGCCTCATCCCGTTCCTAGCGACAAGACAGCGGTCATCGTTCGGTCTCATTGATCCATAGTTATAGTCATAACTAAGATCTATTTCGACCTCAGTCAGACCGTCACCACAGTCTTACTAGTGGATGACTCGTACCATCAGGGTCACAACAAGGAACGTAGGACTCCACTCCGTCACTCCTCCGTCCAGCAGCTGACAGCACAGCAGACCACAGTGGTGCCGGCGCACGGCGGCGCAGCCACGTTGACTCTGTAAAACACACTCCATGATGCTGCTGCACACATCTCTGCCGTAGACACCCCTCTTTGTAAGAAGATCACTTACAAGTTAACCCATTGATACCTGATTCAGCATTTGCGTGTATATCCCTCATTTGTGTGTGTATCCCTTTAAGACTGTCTTAAAGGGATACACACACAAATGCTGCATCAGGTATCAATGGGTTAAGGTCAAAACGACACTTCAAAAAAGACAGATGGATCATTATGAATTGATGAGAAATGTCAATGAAAACAGTACAGATTAAAGAATCTAATCTAATCTAATCTACAGGATGAAATATATTTGTACACCATTGTGATTTTCTTTTTGTTGGAGCTGTCTGGAATTGGAAACCCTGACGCTAGATATAAAGCGTAAACATGACGTCTTGTTTTTCAGCGACGTTTCAGTGGAGCTTCCCTTCACTCTGATGCATCCAAAGCCTCTGGAGGAGACCTTCTCCAGAGACGGTGAGACTTGTGTTCATGTTAGAGTGCTGGAGTGAGTCCAGGCTTCATTATGGACTGACTCAGTGTCTGACACTCTGAGGCTGGAGTGAGTCCAGGCTTCATTATGGACTGACTCAGTGTCTGACACTCTGAGGCAGGAGGCAGGAAGGACTTCCTGTGGACTTACTGAAGGTGCTCCTGTGCTTGAGCAGCTGGTCATGGAGTGGGTGGGAGACGTTGTCCAGGATGGAAGGTAACTTGGACAACATCCTCCTCTGTGACACTGCTGTCAGAGAGCTCAGCTCCAGCCCCACAACGTCCCTGGCCTTGTGGATCAGTTTGTTGAGTCTGTTGGCGTCCGCTGCCCTCAGCACACGACAGCAAACAGGAAGGCACTGGTCTCCACAGACTCATAAAACATCCCCTGCATTGTCTGGCAGATGTTGAAGGACCTCAGCCTTCTCAGAAAGTAGAGACGGCTTTGTCCCTTCTTTTAGAGGGCTTCAGTGTTCTTTGCCCAGTCCAGTTAAATTGGCAATGTAGGCTACAGTACACTTAAGCCAATACCATATGGAAACCTCTCCAGTCAAACCATTTCACAGATCACAGATCTAGAAAAATATGACTATTTGTCTGGTTTTGTTCGCAGCCAATCACCACAAGTGTTCTTTGATTTAATGCGATGCACTGTACGTGTGATTGGCCCACTATTGCCATATTTACAACCCATATAGTCTGTAGTGGTGATGAAGTCTAACGCAGTTCAGAGTGCCGAGATGCCAACAACATTCAAAAGTATGGCTGTACTACACAAAAACACAAAAAGGGATCGAATTAAGTCTGACTGAATGAACTCTATTGCTTCACTTTAAAGCCCCAATCAGTCACTGCGGTTCGCAGTCTTAAAGGGATACACACACAAATGCTGCATCAGGTATCAATGGGTTAATATAGCAGCTTTTTAGTCATTGAGGATGGTAGAGTGACTTGTAACAGGGAGAATGTCACCTCTATTGGTCACACACCGCCCTCCTGGGACTAAGCAGTTTGGTGCCTGCGTCCCGGTGGCGATATTTTTTTCCCATGATGGCGAAGGCTAGGCGAAGGCATGACCCGCCCCTCTCTGCCTCTGATTGGCTGACTGTACTCGGCTGCTTCCACCTTCCTTCCAGGCGAGCCAGAAGTATCTCTCAGACGTGAGCAGCAGGTGCAAAACAATCATTAAATCAACAAGCATGAGATACTTCATTATATGGAACGTTACAATTGCAAACCCTATATCTGAGTTATTTAGGCCTACTTAGCCTATTGCACAGACGTGTAATTTTTTCTTGTCATTCCAAATGTAATCACATTGTTGCTGTGATTAAGTAGAAGTACAGTTATTTGTGTAAAAAAAAAAGACTGGTAAAGCATAAGTACTGATTCAACTTAATTACTCAAGTAAAAGGAAAAATGTACAGGCTCTGAAATGTACTCAAGTATCAAAGTAAAAGGTGTTCTGTGCAAGGGGAATAGAAACTCACGTCATATTAATATAATTCAAATACTATTCAACTTAAAAGGTCCCTTCAAAACATATTTTAAGATGCATAAAGACTATACTTTAATCTTCTAGTCTTAATCTCTGTGACCCACTATAGCTCAGAGAGTTGGATTGCTGTCTAGCAGTTTGTAGCTTGTGGGTTTGAGCCTCAGTGACTTTTGAGGTTGTGGGTTCGATCCTCAGTCAGTTTTGAATGTCGACAGCCAGAGGAAAGAGTCATTTAAAGCCCTGAGAAAACCTCATTCAATCAGCCTGACTTGGTGGCACAGAGAGTAGGCTTGCTGCCCTGCAATATTGAGACCACATCCAATTTTGCGGTCGTGGGTTCGAGCCTCAGTCAGTTTTGAATGGTGACAGGCAGAGGGAAGAGACAAGAGCGCCCGGAGAAGAGCTGTGAGTGTGAAGGGCAGCTGGTGGTGTGAAGGAATAATACACACAGTGACACCGGGGCCAGAGGTTGTGGGTTCTAATCCCGTTCCGCTGGCACTGCCTGGAGCTAAGGGGGGGGATGTTCTCCCCCCCTGACCTCTGCAGAGACATGAGCTGAGGGTTATGAGACAGAAAACCACAGAGAGCTGAAATTTTACTGACATCGGAAGTACGTTTTGTGTTGTGATGTGTTGTGGTGGTCTGAGCTAGCTGCCGCTAGGCGTAAAAATAACTTTTTGAAAAACTGCTCTAGACTCAGTATATGACATGTCTGGATCTGTTTGCAGTCTGTCCACAGTGTCCATTTCTGTGGATCTGTAGGAGGCGCTGAGTCGCTCTGTGTATCTGCCTGTAGGAGGCGCTACGCTGGTGATGTTAAAGACAGGGCAGTGCTGTAATATGTCTCCTCCATCGGGAATCGAACCAACAGTCTACCTGTCAGACAGAGACAGTAACACAGCGGCTCAGCCGACTGAGCTATGAGCTGTTGGGAGTTAAACTTCTGATTTCTACACACTGTATTCACACTGACAATAACACAGAGCATAAAGAGTGAGACAGGTGAGATTTGTACCAGTGAGTTGAGCTAGAGTCAGAGACTGACTAGTCTCCTTCATCAGCTTATTTCTATCAGTGTTCAAACTGCTGGTGATGATAAAGAAGGATCACTGCTGCAGCTTATTAAGTAAGTACTTTTTAAGAAATCGCCTAAGGCTGGGATTGAACCAACAACCTTTGCAAATCACACAACATTCACGTGTTTATCTGATTGAGCTATATAATCTACTTTCTCTGAAGCTCTTATCATATTTAGTCAACCTCATCCTGATTTTATTTAGTCAAGTTTTCGTCGACTAAGTGTCTAAGTATTTTCATCTCATCTTAGTCAAAGAAAACCGTAACTATTCATTAGAATTTCCAAACTTATTGTAAAGATATATTAATCTGTTATTCTGGAATTGTTTTAAGGTTTGAATGTGCAATACAGACACAGATGTTTAACTTCTTCTCTTCTGATTGGATCTCTTCCCAATTCGTCCCTCCCTAACATTTAGTCTAGTTTTCACCAGTGAAAATAGGTAGTCAACTAACATTTTTCCTCATAGTTTTCGTCTACGAAATCAACACTGCTATGGATGCATGTCTCCACCTAGTGGTGCACTCCTCTTCCAAACTCACACACACTTTTCCACAACTACACCATGTATCTGAAACAATGTTTACTTACTGTCAATCTCATCAAAGTTTCTGAAGACCATCTCCACGTGATCCCACTCCATAAAGCTGCATTTCTCAATGAAGGGCTGGGCAAACACCACATACTGATACATATTTCAATTCAAATGCATGTCACTCCTGTGTTAGAATGAGTAAATGGGCAATGACACTGTTTTTATATAACCCTTGATCAATTCTCATTCATCTTTTATCTTTTCTTTTTTATTTGTCTGTAGGCTACATACGTGCACTGCCAAGAGTAGCGGCCGCATTATAAACCAGAGACCAGACTATATGAAAAACATAAACACACAGTGGCGTCTTTCATGCAGGCTAGCAAGCGAAACTGCTGTCTGTCTGACCACAGACTGTAGAAAGAGACGCAGGATAGCCAAGCGAATGTGATTGGATGAACGTTTGACACTAGGCCAATCACAGGCAGAGAGAGGGTGCCTCCAGCCTTCGCCATCATCTGAAAAAAAGAGATTGCGTCCCGGTGGCAAGATGCGTACATGCGCTGTACAGCTGCAGCGTTGTGTTCATGAAAACAAGGAACTCCGTGCGGATTTGCTACAAAAATGGCCTTTCACGTAACTATGGATTATTATTTCATCACGTGGTGAGTACCCGATGTCACAACATGTACATAGAGCTTTCTGACGCTGTGTTTTGTTGACTTTGAACGGCGATATCGATATCGATACTATTGCACCCAGAGGGCGCAGTTTCTCCAATAGCAAAAGTTGCTGAATGGGGCTTTACGCATACTGGTATCATCATTTTGTATACGATAGCCAGCCCTAATTAGTCACAACAGCGTCAGAGGTCACAGCAAGGGCACCCAGACAGCAGATGTATCAGGAGCGTATTCAGTCGCGACAGAACCTAGCAAAACATTATTTAAGTGGAAACGATGGTGCGTTGTGTTACGCACGCGTTGCAACTATGGCAGCTGAGAAGCTCGTTGCTTTCTTTTCAAGGAATTTTCAGAGCCTGATGAAGTCGGTTTAAATGTGTGTTTTACTAAAAAATATGCTTGATGTTAGTCACTGCCTCTTGCCGTCCTTGTTACTATAACGTACTTATGAGAAGGTTAACATGTCTTCTAATTAGCTCAGTTGTTGCAGACGTCAAGCTGCAGGGTACACATTTCTAAAGGACTTTTGTTGGATCCACTGTGCGCACTGCCTCTTTACATGGCGGGGTTTATATGTTACACAATGCTAATGGCAACCACCGCTCGTTACTAGTATGTATAGTAAGTTAACCCTATGCCTTAGCCAGCAAAGCTATCGCCTCCTGCAGTCAGCGGTCTCTCCCTCAATGTATTTACAACGTACTGTCTGTAGCTGCTGATTGGGTAACACCTCTGACACACCCACCAAACCAGAGACAACGTACCTCAAAACCCGTTTCACTCCGTTTCGAGGAAACACAACGGTCGACCCAGAAACCGGATTCAGATTGAACAGCTGGATCAGATATTGCGTCGTCATGTACCCTCGGGATGTTTCAACATTCTGTCCATCTTTCTTGTCTTCTGCAGCTCCAGATGAAGCTCCCATAGACACAAACCTGATCCAGTTTGACACAAAGTAAGTCTGCCTGCCAGTCTGTTTGTCTGTCTGTCTGTCTGTCTGTCTGCCAGTCTGTTTGTCTGTCTGCACATTAACACAACAGTGAATAATTGATGCAGGCTTTGTTATGCTCTTAAAGGTACCGTTTGTCTGGTTTATTGCTTCATCATTAACATGACGAGAAGAGCAAGAACATGCTGCTTGTAGGATGGGGGAGGAGGATTGAGTGATTAATTGATTGATTGATTGATTGATTTTATTACGGATGTAAAAGACAACAAAATCCAAGAGATAAACATGTAAAAGTGCAAAAGTGTGAACGAGCAAAAGAGAGAAGGAAAGCTGAAAGTCAGGAGTGGATGGGCAGTGATTTGGCCACCACTGCCAACCCACCAGCAACCAATAAAAATGGGGTTGTCAAAAATGTAATTTCCCCATGTGCTTTATATTTTTGCTCCAAGTGAAATGTTTGATGGTCACTCATGATTCAGTAGGTGGCTGGTTGGCTTGGTTCCAGGCGTCATGCTTCAGTAGGTGGCTGGTTGGCTTGGTTCCAGGCGTCATGATTCAGTAGGTGGCTGGTTGGCTTGGTTCCAGGCGTCATGATTCAGTAGGTGGCTGGTTGGCTTGGTTCCAGGCTTAAAACTCTTTATAGAAGGATTTTGGAGAAAATGAATGGGGAATTCTCTGATGGAACGCGGGAGCTGAGACAAAAGTGGGTGGTCAGTGTTGAGCTCTACTGTGGAGAAGATTCAGGAGAAAAAAAAGACGTCTGTATGATGATGTGTCATCATCTGTACGTACAGGATCTGGAACAGATCTGGCAGGACGAACACATCCGGTACCCTGCAGTCTGAAATAAGTCCTCAGATTAACGATCACTTTGACCAGGCACAATAAACAGTCAATCAAAGTTGAGTTGAAAAGGGTTTTGGCGCATCATTCTGGACCAGGATAGTCTCTTAAAACAGATGCTTTGCAATTTGCATATGCTCTCGATATACTTCACAGAGGGGAAACAATGTCAAAAACCATGTCCCGCTCAAGGACAGCCTCTCATTTCTCCAATCACCTGCCTAGGTTATGTTTACATGTTTCGTGATTGGTCGAATACCATTGAACTTACTTCCGGTCTGCCTCTGGCAAAATTGTAACAGGACAGACTGTCTATGGAGCATTCGAACATTGTTGAAGAGAGAGTCTGGCTTGAGCAACATGTTCTCATTCCAACGATGTAAAATACCCCCGCTTTGTGTGCAAGTATGGTACACCCCGTTAAACAAGCACTGCACACCAGGTAGGGGTGAGGCAGAGGTCAAGTTATGCCTTGGGGTTGAGGTGAGTCACATGGGGGTGAAGGGGGTTGGGTTTAGGCACTGGGGAAAGGGTTTCCAGGTTATGGTTAGGCACAGGAGTGGGGGTGGATTTCAGGGGTCTAACCCCTGGGGGAACCCGTGCGAGACGTTCTCGAGACCCTTCACCTTGCCCCAGGTGCAACCTCCCTGGAGACCAGCCAGCCTACAACCAGGTGTGCAGTGCTTGTTTAGCGGTGCGTCCGTGGGCGTATCATATTTGCGCACAAAGGTACCGTTACGTACCTTTACGTTACATACCGTGCGCGTAACGGATGAGGTGTGACAAAGCGGTGACATATGACACCGTCGCAGAGAGAACGGGTTGGCTTGGGTTGTTGGTGACATGCTTCCTTCCTTCCCTCAGCGACGACGACATCGTCTTCGAGGACTTCGCTCGCCAGCGGCTGATCGGGGCGAAGGACGAGGAAGATGAGGAGGCGGTCGACTCGCCCAAACTGGACCACAGATAGACCCTGGCTTAGTGACATATCCCACCGTGTGAAATCAATCAGGCAGATAACCTTCTTGGGTATTCTGAATCTATTGGAAACACTTGATGCTTAGACAAAAAAAGTGTTATTTCCCTGCACCATCCAGTGAAAATCACTGGCCAAATACTAGAGACATGGGTGTTGTTATGTCTCCAAGTAGCTAGCTTGACTGTTGACACCATATGTATTCACATACTTGCTGTTAGCTTGTTAAAGATAGCTGCTGTTAGCTTGTTAAATATAGCTGCTGTTAGCAAGTTGGCTGCCAAGATAGTCTAATTGTCAACAACACATTTTAGCTAACTTGAATTCCATGCTGGGTAATATTATTATTATTCAAAGAATCTGTTTTGCTCACTATCGTTAGCGTGCTAGTTAGCAATGCTAACAATGCTTTATCTGCCGCATACAAAACCATTGTCCAACACATTTAATCGCATTTATGTAACTCTTGTCATCAGTGGCGTGCCTGACCAAGTTGGTGCCCTAGGCAAGATTTTTGCTGGTGCCCCCCCCCCCCCCCCCCTCCCCCTCCCCCAAAGAAAATATAATAAAAATTATATCGCAGCTAATTCCACCACTGCAGTGCAGGCTCAGAATCGCCCTTCCCCAGTGGCGCTGCACTGCGCTGCGCTGCGCCGAAGAAAATTTGACGTTTTTTGGACTTTCATCCATGTTTAGAAGAATATTTAATTTTAAATTAACATTAGGATTATACTGTTGTGATGTCATTATTCAGTATCTTCTCCTTTTCTCACTCACTTTCATGTAAGCACCTGCTCTCCCTTTAGTCGTTTTACACTACAACAGACAGCAACACAGGCATAAACACTGAACTTATTATTATTATTATGGAAAACCAGATTATGATGAAAATCAAACACTTTTGAAGAGAGAGCGTATGAAATAAGATTAGAGCTGGGAAGCACAAACTGTTTTTTAATGCATCTTGTTGGTGGTATAAACACAAGACAGCCAAATCCAACAATTTCGAAATTCCCATTTCTTGCCATCAGGGGGTGCTGCAGCACCCTCAGCACCCACCTTCCAGCTCCCTTCCCCCACTCTGGGAAAAAGCTCCGAGCAGGTAGAAGGGGGCGCGGCCGCGCAGGGGGTGGGGTGGTATGGATTAGGGACCATGGTGAAAGTGCTGCAGCCCGGGCAGCCAGAAAGCCAGAATTAGATAAATGATTTCACTATTATTTAAAGACTTAAGACGTTGTTGTGCTTATTATTTGTCTACTATTGTAAAATAATAGTAGGCCTATTATCATGAAAAAGTATTACTAGGACTGCCAAGTCTGACGCAGAAAGTTGGACACAAGGACTTGTTGGCCACAAGTCCATTTTCTCACGCATTGAAAAACAAAATCATCATTGATAACCACCGAGCGAAAACAGGGCTGACAATGGACGGGCAGGCAAGACAGAGACAGCACAGCGCCAGAGCAGAAAACCAGAAATAGCCTGTAGGTTAGAAAGTCTAGCCTGGTATATCTGTAGCCTACAATATAATAGATGATGTAGCTCACAGCATGCTGCTGCGGCTCTCCCTCTTCTCAGGCAGGCAGAGAGTGAGTTGCTATTGGTTACGGGGAGGGGACGTGAGTTGCTATGGTTACGGGGAGGGGATGTGAGTTGCTATGGTTACGGGGAGGGGACGTTCTGTATTTCTCTGCACATCAAGCTGAAGTCAAAAGGAACTCATCAATCGTCATTCCCGACCAGTGGGCAAATCATGGGCTCCTGACATTCTTTCGAATGGCCTGCAGGGTGGGGTGACGTGTGTTGTGGTTTTGTACTCCAAAGTTGTTAACATTGAAGCTGGGAAAACGACCCGACTTCTCTCTCGGTTTATCATCGTCGTCGTCATAAATAAAAGGGAGCAAGTGGGCAATCTCTGCGATTAAGTGATGGCATCAGTGATGTCACTTGAGCAATTGTGCATTGTGACATCACTGATTATGTCATAGGCATTGTGACATCATCAGTGATGTCATAAGAGCAGAGGAGGCCGCACAGCGTTTGTTTCAAGCAGGCACGTTTGTTTAAGTTTTTGGCCCACTGATGATGTCATCAGTGACATCATTATTGACCAAAACCATTGTGATGTCATCAGTGAGTGATGCCATGCAGCGGCCAGCGGCTGAGCCGCGTATGCGAGCTGCAGAGCGGGTGAGCCTAGGAATCGAGCGCGCGAGATGCCTAGTGTCTTAAATAAACACTTTCCAAATGAGTTTATGGTCTGAATCAACAATTTCAAGACATTTTCGTGCTCTCGTCTTCTAAATTATGGCCCCATTTCGAGGAAAATAGACGATAAATAAGACTTTGGTTTGGCGCGTGGTTACCCGGTGACCATGAGCAGCGTCACCACTGCATCCCCTCTCCCCACACAACACAGCCAGCCTAGCAACACCGTTATCTTTATGATCTTTTAATAATTTTAGCAGACACACGTAACAGTAGATCCCCATTATGAGGTTAGTTTATCAAAATCACGCCTATTTCGAAATCTGATTTTTGAGGACGGGGCCAGTCAGCCCAGCGCCCATCCTCAGCTGACGTAAGACGGCTTCAGAGCTCATTGCCTGGGCACAATTTACGTCCATAATACCGGGCGAAATTACCTAAACTGGTCTGTGCGGCTCTAGCTACTGTAATGTCTTCGTAGTATATTATGTGATTATGATTGAATTCATTATGGATGATAAATGTTGCTTTAACAGATGAAAATAATTCCCTGCCATACATGTAAAGTGACACTTGAGTTGATATGGGGAGAGACTGCCTCTTTGGGCTCTATATCGTTATGTAACGTGACATACAGATCACCACATTTCAATAAATATAAAGTTTTTGCAGATTTGAATGCTGTACTGGTCGTTTGTTTTGCTCCTGTGTATATCTTATTTTTAACACATTTAATGCACTTGTCTTGAGGTAAAAATATGGTAATTTAATGTCATTTATTATTGGAAAACGTACTTTATCGATATAACTCAACATAGCCGAAGACCTTGCACAAATTGTTTGGGTCTTCTGGTAAATTCGGCATATAGACAATCAATCCACCAAGCGGCACACAATAAAATGCAACTTTTTCACAGCTTACTACAAGTCCATTCCACTCCATGGTAAGATGCCTCTCTTCTTGTGGTGAGAGGAGGGCATCTGCTCAGACTAGGATAGAGAATCCCCCCTGTAGGGAATTCTTCAGGAGTCAAGACATTGCTGGTGGCCTGGGAAAGGTGGTGGGGCGAAACACAGCTTCAGAGGATGAGATACAATCAGCTCAGGTACAGCGACCATAGAGGTGAAGGATCAGGGAAAGAGGATGATGATGTGCTGAGCATGGCTATATGTACTGCCACGTCATGGCCTCGGCAGTGACGTCAATAATAATAATAATAATGCATTTATTTTATATATCGCTTTTCAAGACTCAAAGACACTTAACAGTAAAACAAAAGACAAGCAACAGGCAGAGGGCGGAGGGTGATGGTTTGGAGGAGGTGGTCAGGGGTAGAGGAGGTTGTAAGCTTGGGAGAACAGGTAGGTTTTAAGTGGGGTTTTGAAAGTGGGGAGTGAGGGAGAGTCTCGGACAGTCAGGGGGAGGGAGTTCCAAAGTCGGGGTGCGGCACGGGAGAAAGCACGGTCACCGAAGGTTTTGAGTCTGGATGGGGGGATGATGAGGGTGGCAGTAGAAGAGGATCGGAGTGTACGGGAGGGGCGATGGGGGATGAGGAGGTCAGTCAGGTAGGGGGGGGCTAGGCTGTGGAGGGCTTTGAAGGTGAGGAGGAGTAGTTTGAAGTCGATGCGTTGCTTAACGGGGAGCCAGTGGAGAGAGTGGAGGACAGGGGTGATGTGATCACGGGACCGGGTGTGAGTGAGCAGGCGGGCGGCTGAGTTTTGGACCATCTGGAGTCTATGGAGGGAACGGGAGGTGATGCCGGTGAGGAGGGAGTTGCAGTAGTCGAGGCGGGAGGAGATGAAGGCATGGATGAGGGATTGAGCAGCAGGGGAGGAGAGGCAGTGTCTGACTTTAGCGATATTGCGGAGATGGAAATATGAGGTTTTAACAACAGAGCTGACGTGGGGATCGAAGGAGAGGGTGGGGTCCAGGATGAAACCAAGGTTGCGTGCCAGGGGGGAGGGGGTGATGGTGGAGTCGTCAATGGTGAGGGTGATGGGTCCAGTTTTATTGAGGGTGGATTTGGTGCCAATGAGGAGGAGTTCAGTTTTGTCGCTATTGAGTTGGAGGAAGTTGTGGGTTAGCCAGTTTTTTTTTTGCAGATATGCAGTTTCCGATGTGGGTGAGGGGTGGGTTCTGGAGGGATTTGGTGGCCGACATCATATTGACAGGGACTGATTGGCTATTGAGGATGTGGTGATGAGTCAGGAGACACACGTCATAACGGACGTCACACTTGGATTACGCTTGACTTAAGCTGGGAGCTGATGCCTATTGTGATGTGAGGTAACATGACTGGTCCTCATCTTGAAACTAGGTCGAGACCAGCATTTCAATCATGAGGGACCAGTGGGTCAAATTTAACAAGCGAGCTTTATTCACAAATGGCACAGCAACTAATTCTAAGGCAAGGCATCTATGGCAAGGCAGCATGGCAACTAATTCTTTGGCGTAATGACTCCGTGGTAAGATGCCGCTCTTCTTGTGGTGAGAGAGGAGGGCATCTGCTCAGACTAGGATAGAGAATCCCCCAAAAGAAAGGGAAACCCCCTTAAAGTGTGAATTATATCGAAATACATGGTCAATCTTTATTACATATCAAGGTCTTATTTTATCCAACCTGCCTCTGACCAGACGACTAATGAGCTAATCATCATATTTGCATTCAGATGCAACGTCACATGATTTACCGATACAGATAAGAACAAGGTTATATAACAAAGAGGGAAAATCCACGCTTCAGCTGACGAACCAAACCAAACCAAACAGGTGCCTCTCAGAAGTGGGACTGAGTTAACCTGTTAGAAAGAAGCAATCTGGAGCAAGCAGACTAACGTTTCCACACAAACTGTGTCTTCTTCGGGAGTCATAACCTACCAGAGCACTGGCAGATACACGTTCAAATGGGTCAAAGCTTAAAATCTCTCAAAGTTTCAAATATGTGTCAGCATTTGGCTTGTGTTATTGCAATGATGATATCCTATTGAGAGTTGAAAAAAAAACAAGTTTTGATCCATGGAGCAATCGAGTGTGATGTCTCCTGGAGGAACTCTCTACATGCGACTGTAGGGACATACATTTGATCTGTGTGGTTTTTCTTCCATTTACATATATTTTGTTGTATTCATTATTATTATTATAATAGGAGACATTCAATGTGTATCAGAATGTCTGTTGCTTTTACACAAATTAAATAAAATACAAATTATTAAATGTAGATGTATATTTTGTGTTTAGTACTTTGCTCCACTGTTTACGGTCTAAATAGCAACTTGCGCCGCGACTTTATAGTAATTTTCCACTGTTGTTGTAAGACGAGTTGACGTCTTCTATGCAGTGCGTTAACGTTATTTGTGAATAGCCGAAATGGACGCGGAAAAGGAAAGCGGAAGTGACGGAAAAGCCACCGTCACTTCCTTTTCCGCGTCCGTTTCGGCTATTCACTAATAACGTTAACGCATAAACACACACTGCATAGAAGACGTCAACTCGTCTTACAACAACAGTGGAAAATTACTGTAAAGTCGCGGTGCAAGTTTCTATTTAGACTGTAAACAGTGGAGCACGGACACGGAAAAGGAAGTGACGGTGGCAGGAGAGGTGTTCTGTACAGGAAGCTGAGAAAACAGTAGAGCTGTCCCAGAGTCTATTTTTCAAATCAAAATAGACTCTGGGTTCCCAGATTGAGAACTTTGTAACTTTGTTAAGAAAAGTGCCATAAAAATACAGCTGCCATAAAAATAAAAGTATTATTCTTCTGACTGAAACAGCTCACATGAATTCTAACATTCTAATGAATACTTGAACAAATGAATGACTTAATGGTATCTTTTTATTGGTGGATCATGTACAGCAGCTGGTTTGAGCGCATGCTCCTTCAAAATAAAAGTTTAAAACAGAAATGCTACATTCATATGCTATAATGCTCTGTCTGAATGACAACACTGAAAAAATATAGATCTATATTTCACACCATTAGAGTAACAGATTCTCATAAGGAAGAATCAGCATTCGTGTGTGTGTGTGTGTGAGAAAAGGACAGTATGCTGTATTACTAATATAATAACACTTGTATTCGTGATATAGATCAGACAAAGTCTGATCGACAAAGTCACGTCCTCTTGCGGGTTAGGCATACGAACCAAGGGATTCCATCAGCCATTTATTTACTCTACCAAAAACATTTCATAAAATGCTTATAAAGAGTTTTACTTTGTCAAACCAAACGATTCAGCTATATTTAGAATCAGGAGAGAACATGCAGTAAGGCAGAGTCCTGCGGGTACCCGCGGGTTACCCGCAAAAAGCTTGTGTAACAGGTAAAATATATACTTGTAAATTCACGGGTAAAAATTAACTAAACGCGGGCGGGCAGTGCTTGAGAAGAACGTAGAGCCATGTATATTTTTGTGTTGCGCTCAGACTGAATTCACAGTCACTTACGGTGATTTGGTGCATGACGTGGGCGCTGTGTGTGTTGTTGGCGGAAGTCAGTCTGTACTGGTTCAGCAGACAGAGGAACGAGGAGAGATTTGCAGTAGGCTACTTTTGCCTGTCAAACAGTTTGACGCTTTGTTTCTCTACATCAGCGGTTTCCAAACTTTTCCGACCAAGTACCACTACGTACCAAACCAAATTTCCCAGGGACCACTTCCAGTGTGTATAGTATACCCCCCCATGAAATAAAATTAGCTGATTTAACCATGCAATGTATGGTTATGTAGAGAGTCTACATAACCGAGATGTTTCAAGTATGCATACTGCATTGTTTGAAGCTACAGACTGCACAACACAAACATTCAAAACTCAGCCGCGGAGTCAACGTGTTAGACTGGAGACAACGAGACGCTATCTGGTTTCCATAACGACAATGGTTAGTTATAGTAATAGTTGGACGTTGTGAAAGTGCATTCCTGTCAGTGGAACAGCGATCATATAAAGGCAGTGTGGATTATACCGGACATGTATTGGAACTATTTGGTAAGTTTGTCTGACAGAAGTGCTGACCAGCTGGGTACTGAGCTAATGTTAGCATTTACATTACAGTCGATGAGTCTCAGTCAGAAAGACTGCTCTTCACCCTCTGTGTGAAACGGGGGCAGTTTGGTTTTGTTCAAAGTGAGAGACTGTGTTTGTAGCCTGTGTGATTAATCACAGGTAACGGTTCGGGCTGCGGGTCTTATATTGACGGGTCTGGGCGGGGCCGGGTTTGCAGAATTGGATTCGTGCAGGACCCTGCAGTAAGGGAACATTGGGGGGAAAATTCTATGAAATGTTCTATGTTCTCCTGATTCTAAATATAGCTGAATCGCTTGGTTTGACCAAGTAAAATCTTTATAAGCCTTTTACGAAATGTCTATGGAAAAATGAATTGGGAATGAAATTCCTTGGTTCGTATGCCTAACCCGGAAGAGGGCGTGACTTTGGCACTCTAACACTGACATGTCAGACGCCATGGGTCTTTTTCACCAGCAGCCATTTTGTGTCTAAAAGGCAGGAAGTAACACAGGTGCAAGGCTTGCTTAATGCGGGTTTCTAATTTATAATCCAGGTGTTCCAGTGCCAGGCCCCTTGTTAAAGTTTTCCTTGCACCTGTGTTACTTCCTGCCTTTTAGACACAAAATGGCTGAGGTGAAAAAGTCGGATTAAGACGTGATGTGGTGAAAACAACCCCCCCACCCCCCTGTACAATATGTGCTTTGACATAAATATCTTTTGGCAAAATATAAAAATAAATAATGGCTCGGTAGAGGTTGAAGGGACATTCAGCAGAATATATAAAAACAGAAAGAAGTGTTTGGTAGAGCAGCAACTGCAATTAGTTGATTAATCGTTTGACAGAAAATGTATATTAATCACCTATTATTTTTTACAATAGATGAATCGTTAAAGTCGAGCTGAAATGAAAAATGAAAAAAAAAAATCACAAAAATCCAATTTCTTTGGTTTTTTCACATCAAAAGTCAACCATGTTGTCTTCATTCATAACAAAATGTACAGTTTGCGTACATCAGCTAGTACTACAGTATATGACATGACTGCTGTCAATCTTCATGGCTAGGAGAGAATTCCGAGCAGGCAACATGGCTGCCTAAATGGGCAGACTTTTCTAGTTCATAAATGTTAATATACTTGTAAGTAACGTAACGTACAAAATAAAACCAACGGTAATGTCTGCATTTAACGTAGATGCAAACGACATGTAATTGGCTCATTAACTCCCATTCCAGGAATACAGCTATTTACTGCAGCTCATCGTACGCTTCAAGAGCGGCAGCCGGATGTCTCCCTCGGCTAGGAGGGAGCCGCCCGGCCGGTCCTCTGCTCAGTGAGCCAGCTGGCACACAGTCCACTGCGCTGTATCTACATGGTGTTTGTACTTGGAGTCTGTATCTACATGGTGTTTGTACATGGAGTCTGTATCTACATGGTGTTTGTACATGGAGTCTTATTGAAACGTGACCAGTAGCTTTCAGATTTGTCGGGTTAAATACATGAATTAGCGGACTGCTGTCTCGCTCTGCTCAGAGGCACGGGCAGCGGGCAGGGCAGCACTCGCCTCCTCATTCAGTCAGTCCAGTCCCTCACCCCACACAACACACATGACACGCCCACTTTGCAAAGGTCAAATCAAAGTCCTCCGCACACGCTATGTCCCGCCTCTCTACCCTGTTTCAGTCAGAATGACATAAGGAATCACATACGCTGGGAATGCCATTTCAGCTCGGCTTTAAGACACATTTTTAAGGCGTCGGGGGATGGGGGGGGGCGGTGTTACATTTTTCAGGTTCCAGCTTGTTGAATGTTAATTAAATGTGAATATTGTTTTTTGTTTTTTAGTCTATGGCAGTTAAACTGACCCTCTTTGGGTTGTGGACTGTTGGCTAGGACAACACAAGACATTTGAGTATGTCATCTTGAGCTTTGGGGGAAAAGCGATCCACATTTTTCACCATTTTGTGACATTTCATAGACCAAACAACTAATCGAATAGTGGAGAAAATAATTGACACTTGACAGATGAATCAATAATGAAACTAATGGTTTGCTGCAGACTACAGTATGTACTGTATGCTACAGTTCAAATACAGTTGTTGCTCATTTAATTTGACCAGATGACCACGATAATACTGCAGCGTTAAGGCCAAGGCCGTGGCAGCAGCGCTTTTGTCAATAACAAAAGACCCCATTTTTGGTTTGTGGTAACCCAGCAGCACTGTGGTAACCCAGCAATGAACTGTGGTAACCCAGCAGCACTGTGGTAACCCAGCAATGAACTGTGGTAACCCAGCAGCACTGAGATAACCCACCAGTGAACTGTGGTAACGCAGCAGTGAACTGTTGTAACCCAGCTGTGAATTGTGGTGTAACCCAGCCGCACTGTGGAAACCCAGCATTGAAGCGGCAAAACCAAACGACTAACAACTGGACAGTAAATTGAAGTAATTCTGACAGCACATCGGTCTGATTTAAAGGAACACACCAACATTTTGGGAGATTTGTCTATTTGCCATGTTCTCGATAGCAAGACGAGAAGATAGATGCTTTCCTCTCCTCTGTGCGTGAAGTAGAAAGTAGCGCTGCCCCTCCTGCTACTTCCTTCCTTGACTACCCGTCATTGTGCAAAGCTATAGTCAAGGGGGAATGGCTAGCCTGCCCCCATTAAGTCCCCATAAACACATTCCAACAGCGCCAAAATGCTTGTACATGTTGTGACTCACCATGCTATGAAATGATGTAAGATTACTAGACATTGTAATTTTCAAAGCAAACACATAGCCGGAACTACTTTCCTGAAGAAAATCACTCCGGCTATGTATTTGTTTTGAAAATTACAATGTCTCATCATTTTACATGACTAAATTATCAGGCCTTCAAAATCTAGTTTGCTGGGAGTCCGGCCCGGTATTGTGTTGTGTGCGTAAGGTCTATGTTTGTTCTGGGCGCTTCCCGGCAGCGCACCCCTTTACGTTTGAAGTCAATCGGACAAACAGTTCTCAAGATAAACCGCTTTTTGTGTTTGCCAGTAGGTGGCACTATACCGAGTCTGTGGGGGGTGTCTGTGTGTGTGTGTGTGTGTGTGTGGGGGGGGGGGGGCTGGCATGGTATCGGTCGGCCATTTAGGCAATTTTATTATAGGATTATTTCATAACGTGGTGGATCCACTAGTCTCCCGCCTAACAAACACCCGAATAACATCTAGGCGTGTGGAGGAATAGCTGCTGCAATGCTGTAGCTAATGGTGATCCTAATAAACTTCAACTTAAGAGTACAGAAGATCATTTTGGTGCTGTTGCCATGTTAACGGGGGTAGGCTAGCCGTTCCCTTGAATAAACAGTCATTGTGCTAAGCTAACTAGCAGGAGGGGCGCATCACTACTTTGTACTACATGCACAGAGAAGAGAGGGGCTTATATCTTCTTGTCTTACTATTATATCGAGAACATGGAAAATAAGCAAATCTCCCAAAATGTTGCCGTGTTGCTTTAATGTAAACAGCAGAATGAACCAGGCGCCAGGCGAGGGGCGGGGCTGTGGCGAGGGGCGGGGCTGTGGTGGAGCTAGATCAAGCTGCAAATCAGGTTGTTCCTCTCCAGGGCGGGGCGGGCTAGACGAAACGGCGAATCAGGTTGTTTCTCTCCGGCTCCAGGAACTCCTCCACCAGAGAGCGCGTCACGCTCCTTAGCTCCTCCTGCAGGCCCGAGACGTCACTGCAACACACGCACACACACAGCAGGTGGAGTCATTGACAAGACGCTGACTATGTTTACATGGAGTGCAATACTCCAGTATTAGTCACCGGGCATTTTCTATGGTGTGCTCGAGGAGGCTAACGTTAGCCATTAACGTTAACACCAGCTGAAAGTTGGTGCTTCATCATGAGGTCCCAGTCACAAAGCTGCTGCCTGTGCACTCAGACATAACAGTCACAAAGCTGCTGCCTGTGCACTCAGACATAACAGTCACAAAGCTGCTGCCTGTGCACTCAGACATAACGAATAACGTCGTTACTGCCACTTTGGCATCTGACCGTGTTTGCCATGACAAAAAGACACAAGCGTGCACGTAATATTGCAGAACGTGACTCAGTCGCATCTTGGAGAGCAACGTCTCTAGCAGGTTTACTGTGTGCGTGTGTGTGTGCGTGTGTTAGGTTTGGACACAACTGTCTGAATGTCGCTACTTTGTTTTTCACTCTCTCAAAGCCATTTCTACCTAAGGGCTTACCCTTTGTTCACACCTGGCGCTTAACAGAAGCAGAGCTGAAGCTAAAGCCACGCTGAAGCTGAGCTCACGCTTAACCGGTGACACAAGAAGCACTCTTTTCCTCAGCGCCTCGCTCGGCGCGCCTTGACCCCACCCACAACTTCCATTGACTTCATGCCTGGCAGCTAACAAGGATGCCGAAATGAAACTTGTGGGTTCAGTGTAGGTTGAGCGCTGCTTTGGCGTGTGGTGTGAACGTGGGTTTATGCTTAAATGAAAACAAAGCAGCAGAAGCTAGCCTAGCTGTATCGCTGCATCTTAAATAGCGAGTGAAAACAAGAGAAAGAGAGAACAAAAAGGAAAAGGGGACACATCTTGCTACAAATCCAATCAAATCATATCAGTCTATGCCCATAGTAGCACGTCAACTGACATGATTACAAATTCAAGATAACAACATCGCCATCAAGAAGACGACTAAATAAAGAAAATAAGAAAAGATAGCACCTCAGCGGACCATGTCCTCCTGACGAGGAGAGCTCATCGTAGACATGAAGACAGCTTCAGCCTCTCTGTGAGAACGGAAAAACTGCGGCTTGCCACCAACAATCACACAGTGTGCATGGATAGCAGAGGGAGAAGTTTACGTTAAGTTCACCGAGTTTCTTCTTAACGGTGTCAAAGCAGCGGCGCCTCTTCATCAACTCAGGGAAAATGTGGATATGAGTCTCATTATAGAGCAAGTCCTTTTCTCTGGCCAGCCGTAACATTTTGACTTCATCCTGGAAGTTGAGAAGTTGGGTCGAGGGTTGGATGTATCGTCTCGCCGGGTGGTCGGGCTGCGGTGAGCTCTTTCTATCAGCAGTGGCTCTGGGAAATGCTCTCGCCCCAGGATCAGCTTGGACATGAAGCCAAATGAAACTGAGATTGGAGGATTGGCTTCGGTTCTCCAGGTGCTCTACTTTGTCGACCAGGTAAGCCTTTTCCTTTTCGAGTTGTTGGACCCAGGTCAGAAGATCCTGAACATTGTCTTCATTTGAGCCTACAGGTTGCTCCAGCTCAGAAACTTGGTCTCCCAATGTGTTTAGTGAAATCAGAATTTTAGACAGACTGATCTGGATAGGATCCACCTTTGCGTCGAAATGGCTCAGCAGGTCTGACTTAGTGCTTTGGATGGCATCCCGCAGCGTTTGCAGGGAGATCTGGCCTCCGTCCAGTGACATTGTGCTCAAACAATTTGACTTTAAACAAATCGATAATGTTCGTAACAAATCTGTTTCGAAGTTTGAGACTAAAGTTGAGAACTATATAGTTTCTGGGAGACCAGTGACGTTCAGGATCGAAATAGAAGCATGTATAGCTACTAAATCTTTGTTAGCAGACTAGAGCTTCTGGTGCACTAGTTCACGGTGCGGCAATCTTGTAATACGACGGACTCCCGTATTGTATTTGTATTGGTGTCTTGTAAACCCATGAGGGTTGGGCTTGTGAAGTGCATGACACTCAATCAATCAATCAATCAATAGTATGTAGTGTAGTATGCAGTGCAGTGTGTAGTATGCAGTGTAGTATGTAGTGTATAGTAGTATGTAGTGTCTAGTAGTATGTAGTGTATAGTAGTATGTAGTGTAGTATGTAGTGAGGTATTACCTGTTACCCGGTGCGGAGCAGATCTCGGTGTAGTATTTGATCTTGGGCTCGGTGCCGCTGGTCCTCAGCGTGGCCACCACTCCATCCTGCAGTGTGAAGCTGATCATCTGACTGCTCTTAGTCACCGGGAGAACCTGGAGGACAAAGACCATATATACATGCAGAGAGATCACTACAGCTTTATGGACCTGGAGAACCAGGACAACAAAGACCGTGCATACAGACAGGGAGATCACTACAGCTTTATGGACCTGGAGAACCAGGACAACAAAGACCGTGCATACAGACAGGGAGATCACTACAGCTTTATGGATCTGGAGAACCAGAACAACAAAGACCGTGCATACAGACAGGGAGATCACTACAGCTTTATGGACCTGGAGAACCAGGACAACAAAGACCATACATACAGAGAGATCACTACAGCTTTATGGACCTGGAGAACCAGGACAACAAAGACCATACATACAGAGAGATCACTACAGCTTTATGGACCTGGAGAACCAGGACAACAAAGACCGTGCATACAGACAGGGAGATCACTACAGCTTTATGGATCTGGAGAACCAGGACAACAAAGACCGTGCATACAGACAGGGAGATCACTACAGCTTTATGGACCTGGAGAACCAGGACAACAAAGACCATACATACAGAGAGATCACTACAGCTTTATGGACCGGGAGAACCAGGACAACAAAGACCATACATACAGAGAGATCACTACAGCTTTATAGACCTGGAGAACCAGGACAACAAAGACCGTGCATACAGACAGGGAGATCACTACAGCTTTATGGACCTGGAGAACCAGGACAACAAAGACCGTGCATACAGACAGGGAGATCACTACAGCTTTATGGATCTGGAGAACCAGGACAACAAAGACCGTGCATACAGACAGGGAGATCACTACAGCTTTATGGACCTGGAGAACCAGGACAACAAAGACCATACATACTAGGGGTGGGGGAAAAAATCGATACACCACAGTATCGCGATATTTTGCCTGACGATATCGTATCGATATTTGGACGCCAAATATCGATATTGCAAAAAAAAAAAAAAAAAAAAAAAAATTTTGCAGGCCATGCCAGGCCACCGGGCTACTACAAACTTTAGTTCCAAGGCCAGCAGTAAACAAACGGTAGCATATTTTCATTTTGTTTTAACAGTAACAGTTTTGTCATAACAGTCATTTACAAATTCCCCAGTTACTGAATGGGCTGCACAAAATGTTTTGTGTAAGTGAAGTGAAGTTGCAAAAACTACATAAGTACAGTAGTCCACACACACATCCAGTGTGTGGACTGTAAGTAGACTGTAACAAACAGTTCAGTTTGTCAGGTGCATGCAACTATGACATGACTTTATGAAAGTTGTTGGTCTGTCTACTTGACAATGTTGCTGCAATAAAATGGTTGAAGTCAGATGTACAGACTGAAAAATTGTTCTTATATAAACCAGATGTTGACAAAGTTTTCCTTTGGGGACATCATTTGCAGTTGAAAAAGTAAGAAATCGCAATATATCGAAATATCGCAATATTCAATATATCGCAATATCGAAAATATCGCAGTATCGCAATACTATCGTATCCTGACTCAAGTATCGTTTCAGTATCGTATCGTGGGCATCTGGTGATTCCCACCCCTAATACATACAGAGAGATCACTACAGCTTTATGGACCTGGAGAACCAGGACAACAAAGACCGTGCATACAGACAGGGAGATCACTACAGCTTTATGGATCTGGAGAACCAGGGGTTCCCTTTTTGACAGCTTGTCAGGCCTGAATCGTAGTTTAGAACATGATGATGATTATTATAAGACTAATAAACTATTAGCCAGGCTCGTTTCATTCAGCTGCTAACTAGCATTTAGCGGTCCGGTACTCCACTGGTTGAAAGACAGGAGATGAGGCATTCAAAGTGCTGATGTAAACATACAGGATTTATTCCCTCAAACGGCCTTCAGTTACTGTACAACAGAACTAATCTGGACCCACTTTACACTGACTACTAATACTGTTACTACTTGTATCATGGGCTTTGCTGTGGCTGCTATCGGGTACTGTATGTCTACAGCTCTATGTCGATAGCTGCCATGTAAATATTTTACTCAATTCTTTTTTATTTTGTTTTTATCTTTTAAATGTTTTAGTTAGTGTATACTTCTGGCTAAATTGTCTTTCTCTATGTGGTTATTTAGCATTCTTTCAGAAGTTCTATTTGTGATTTATAAAGTTCTTTTTTTGCCTTATCCCCGTCTCCTCACCTGGTTTACTTGTTCTGCCTGCAGCTGCACATAACAAACTTCTGGGTGTGAGGGTGGACTGTGCAGCCATAGTTGGTTTTGTAGATTCAGATTAAAATATCCTCATTGACACAAAGGAGGGACTGGAGCACACTGATAGATTTGCAACTTTTATTTCAGTGTCTGTGCTCCAGTGAGTCCAGTCCCTCCTTTGTTTCCTGGAAGATGCACGGAGAACCTTTTTTCTACTATCCTCATTTGACACGTTTGCAATGTGCTTTTTAAACTTGTCAATTTCCTTCAATGTTTGTTAGTGCAAACGATCAACAGCTGAGCAACAAAAGTAGCAGCAATATATATTATATGTATTAGGTGTTTTAGTATTTACTAGGTGTACTAAAGTCACATGATCAACTGTTTCATTTCCGCTTTAAAATGTGCTGAAAATGTTCAAAAAGTACTAATACACTAACAGAAAGTGTTATATTGAAAACACAGACCAAAAAGGATTGCTACACTCACTGAAATCATTTCTCCAAGGCTGCGCGTCAGCATCTGGGAGACGGTTGCCAAATTTGGTTGATGATGGACAGTATTTACCACGGTTTTCAAAGCGTATGGTTTATCGTAAGGAATTTTATCACGGTTATCATTAAAACCGGTTATCGTTTCATCCCTAAGTCTTACCGATCGTTGGTCGGGCTGGCTGCTGTCGTATCCCGTGGTGACATCTCTCACGTGAAGGATGCGGTGTCGGCCGCATGTCGTGGGGTAAGAGCCGGCGCCCGAGAAGTTCCTGAGGCGGCTGAAGATGGCGTGCACGGTGGGTGGGTCATTACAGATGACGTACGACGTCTCCGACACATGGTAACCGTACCTGAAACAGAGAAACACAACTCTGTCAACACACACTTTACCCACAACTCAACTGGTGTTGCTCCACCATTCATCCAAAACTAAACATCAAAAATGTACTGCGAGTTCCAAATCCCTTCAAGGCATCTAGCACCCAATAATGTAATAATTAACTGATAATGTAATACAATTTGCACTCAACTTGATCACTTCAGTCTTGAGAAAGGAAGATCGCGCGCACTGCTCTTGCTCAGCATCACAATTGATTGATCATACAAACGTTTCAGTCACTCTGGACCTGTGTCATTCTGATGTGTTTGAGGTACTGTACTAACATGTGGTAGATGTTGAGGTACTAACGTGTGGTAGATGTTGAGGTACTAACGTGTGGTAGATGTTTGAGGTACTTAAGTGTGTAAGTGTGGTAGATGTTGAGGTACTAACATGTGGTAGATGTTTGAGGTACTAACGTATGGTAAATGTTGAGGTACTAATGTTTGGTAGATGTTGAGGTACTAACGAAAAAAAAAAAACGATTTTCAGACGGCAGCCCGTCTTTATTGTCACACAACACACTACAACACATGCACGGAGGGCCACAACACACACATGCTGACGGTGGCCGGTGAAATTTGTCCTCTGCATTTAACCCATCCTGGCTTTGTCCTTTCCTCCTGGGGCAGGCCAGGAGCAGTGGTCGCTTTCTCGTACAGCGCCCGGGGACCAACTTCGGATGTTGTCGTCACTGGTCGGATGACGATGACGATCTGATCTTCTGCATGTTTTTAGTGGGTTGGTAGATGTTGAGGTACTAACGTGTGGTAGATGTTTGAGGTATTAACGTGTGGTAGATGTTGAGGTACTAACGTGTGGTAGATGTTTGAGGTACTAAAGTCTGGTAGATGTTGAGGTACTAACATGTGGTATATGTTTGAGGTACTAATGTGTGGTAGATGTTTGAGGTACTAACGTATGGTAGATGTTGAGGTACTAACGTGTGGTAGATGTTTGAGGTACTAACGTGTGGTAGATGTTTGAGGTACTAACGTGTGGTAGATATTTGAGGTACTAACGTGTGGTAGATGTTGAGGTACTAACGTGTGGTAGATGTTTGAGGTATTAACGTGTGGTAGATGTTTGAGGTACTACTGTGTGGTAGATGTTTGAGGTACTACCGCAGGGGTGGGCAACTATTTTTCATGGGGGGCCACATGAGAAACCCAGATTGTTGCCGGGGGCCGAACAAATATTGTCATGCCGTAACCCATGGATGGGCAACTTTGATGATAGAGAGGGCCCCAAAAAAATGTCCTCGCTACCAGATTTTGCTGAGGGCTGAACGGCGCCAGCACGAAAAATTTGGGGCATTTGAAGCCAGGTTTAGAGGAATAACTCATTTTAAATTAACAATTGTGATGTCATTATTCAGTCTTAACCACCAATATTTGATCCTTTTCCTCACTCACTCCTATGTCACCACCTGCTCTCCCTGCAGGGCTTGAAATTAACTTTTTTCACCACCTGCCAATATGGCTGCTAGATTTTAAAGTTACCAGCCAATTAGAATTTCCACTAGCCGAAATGTTTTTCTTGAAATAAACCGGAATATGTGTGGGTTAATTTAAGCATAAGTATCAGTAAGTGGCCCGGGATTCTCAAAGCCTGTGTTGTGGGTCACACAAGAACAAAAATGCACTCTTGAAGCTAAATAAATCCAAAACCAACAAGTTAATTATTTAAATTTCTACTTCAATGTAGAACAGTCATTTCTTACACATGAGATTACTTTTAGCCTTTTAGTCATAAATATTATTGAAAGATATTCCATATTTCAGACTGAAATGCTATAACAGAAGAGTATTGCCCAGAATGACATGAACTTTTGGACACTTATTCAGCGGGTATATTGCATGGTGCGTTCAAGTGCACTGTAAAAAAAAAAAAAAAAAAAAAAAAAATTTTTTTTTTTTTTTTTTGCAATTCCATCGCGGGCCACACAGGGGGCGCCCGCGGGCCGCATACGGCCCGCGGGCCGTATGTTGCCCATGTATGTACTACCGTGTGGTAGATGTTTGAGGTACTACCGTGTGGTAGATGTTGAGGTACTAACGTGTTGTAGATGTTTGAGGTACTAACGTGTGGTAGATGTTTGAGGTACTAACGTATGGTAAATGTTGAGGTACTAATGTTTGGTAGATGTTGAGGTACTAACGTGTGGTAGATGTTGTGGAGCTGCTGGTCCAGTGTGAGCTTCTGCTCGTGGAGGTAGGCGGCCATCTCAGCCACAACCACCGCCGCGCTCACTCCATCTTTATCTGGGACCATGCTGCCGCACAGGAACCCTAAAGACAGACAGAAAGACAGACAGGCACAGTGGTCTGTCGTACAGTGGTCTAGTACAGCCTGACGAAGACCAGCAAGGTTGAAAAGCATTGCGTTTTGTTGCATTTTTATTGAAGATGTACACTGTTGGTAAACTTTTTCAGTACAAATGTACGTTACTTCTGCATTCAATTATGCTCCTAAATATCCAAGACAACAAGGGGCACAGAATTGCGTTGGATATTGTTTGGCGATAGTTTATGTCAAGTTACCACCTGAATGTGTGAGACGTCTTGGAAGTTGAGAGCAGCTCTTCTTTGGATTGCACAGTAAGTAAACACACAGGGTTTATGTGTTGTTTGGGTTAAACTCATATCTATCAAGGTACGGCCATGACATGGTGAGTCAGTCATTCACTTCCCCTACGTCCTCATCTGTCATCTTTCCAACGTCTGCTCCGCTCATGTCTCGTGTCTGTTTTCCTTGGTTCAGCGTGAAGAGATTCCCCCCCCCCCCCCCCCAGGCAATGGCATGACCCGCCCGATTCTGTCTCTGATTGGCTTAGCCTGAAGTTTTACCCTAACCTTAACCAATCGTCATGCCTCGTGCCTAAAGCCAACCCAATCAGAGGCAGAGTAGGGGGGGTCTTGCTGAGAACCTGAAAGTCAATCAAGGACATTACAAAAGAAGGATAAGAGCACTTGTCTGTTATACCGAAGTGCTTCTATGGGCTACAGTTCACGTTATGCATTGTCTCCTCCTGTTTTATTCCAGACCACAGCAGAAATATCTGCTGGGAGCTTTGCTCTTGGGGTTTTCTTTTCTGGGGAACTAACTTGTAGCGTTTGTCAGATGCTATGGCGCTACTTGGTCTACAAATAGCTTTGCTACCAAAAACGCTAATTGGTTCAAAAGGAGCAATGCTACCACCAAGCTACTGAGAAATGTAGTTAAGCTAAATAGCTTCACTACTGCCCAACACTGTCAGCTCCAGTAGGAACCAGTACAGACTGTTTGTACTGGTCAGTTCCAGTAGAAACCAGTCGAGACTGTGTTATACTGGTCAGCTCCAGCAGAAACTAGTAGACTGTGTTGTAGTGGTCAGCTCCAGTAGAAACTAGTAGACTGTGTTGTAGTGGTCAGCTCCAGTAGAAACCAGTAGAGACTGTGTTGTACTGGTTAGCTCCAGTAGAAACCAGTAGAGATCCAGTAGAAACCAGTAGACTGTGTTGTACTGGTCAGCTCCAGTAGAAACAAGTAGATATTGTGTTGTACTGGTCAGCTCCAGTAGAAACCAGTAGAGACTGTGTTGTACTGGTCAGCTCCAGCAGAAACCAGTGGAGATTGTGCTGTACTGGTCAGTTCCAGTAGAAACTTGTTGTACTGATCAGCTCCAGTAGAAACCAGTAGAGACTGTGTTGTACTGGTCAGCTCCAGTAGAAACCAGTAGAGACTGTGTTGTACTGGTCAGCTCCAGCAGAATCCAGTAGAGACTGTGCTGTACTGGTCAGTTCCAGTAGAAACCAGTGGAGACTGTGCTGTACTGGTCAGTTCCAGTAGAAACCAGTAGACTTGTTGTACTGATCAGCTCCAGTAGAAACCAGTAGAGACTGTGTTGTACTGGTCAGCTCCAGCAGAAACCAGTGGAGACTGTGTTGTACTGGTCAGCTCCACTAGAAACCAGTGGAGACTGTGCTGTACTGGTCAGCTCCAGTATAAGCCAGTAGAGACTGTGCTGTACTGGTCAGCTCCAGTAGAAACCAGTAGAGACTGTTGTATTGGTCAGCTCTAGTAGAAACCAGTAGAGACTGTGTTGTACTGATCAGCTCTAGTAGAAACCAGTAGAGACTGTGCTGTACTGGTCAGCTCCAGTAGAAACCAGTGGAGACTGTTCTGGTCAGTTCCAGTAGAAACCAGTAGAGACTGTGTTGTACTGGTCAGCTCCAGTAGAAAGCAGTAGAGACTGTGTTGTACTGGTCAGCTCCAGTAGAAACCAGTAGAGACTGTGTTGTACTGGTCAGCTTCAGTAGAAACCAGTAGAGACTGTGTTGTACTGATCAGCTTCAGTAGAAACCAGTAGAGACTGTGTTGTACTGGTCAGCTTCAGTAGAAACCAGTAGAGACTGTGTTGTACTGGTCAGCTCCAGCAGAAACCAGTGGAGACTGTGTTGTACTGGTCAGCTCCACTAGAAACCAGTGGAGACTGTGCTGTACTGGTCAGCTCCAGTATAAACCAGTAGAGACTGTGCTGTACTGGTCAGCTCCAGTATAAACCAGTAGAGACTGTGTTGTACTGGTCAGCTCCAGCAGAATCCAGTGGAGACTGTGCTGTACTGGTCAGTTCCAGTAGAAACCAGTGGAGACTGTGCTGTACTGGTCAGCTCCAGTAGAAACCAGTAGAGACTGTGTTGAACTCGTCAGCAGTGTGAATGTGAAGCAGGTGGAGAAATAAAGGTATAGTAAAGTAAGTAGAGTTACCAATAGACTCCTCGAAGGCGAAGATCACCTCGTTGCCAGTTTTGGCAAGCTCATGCATTCTCTTCCCAATCCATTTGAACCCAGGTAAGGTTTCCTATTGGACAGAGAGACAGGAAGTCACTTTAAAAGGTTCAGAGTTCCTCCCAGCCTTTTGAATCTGGCTTTGATTTGTCCGTTTTCTCGACTGGGTTGATTGACAGGAGGCGGGCCTAATGTGACAACAGCTATTGGTTGATTTATTCTGGAGAAACATGGGAATGGGAAACAGAGACCTGAAGTGGTGTCTTAACACACCCTCCAGTGTATTTCTTCATTTTTAAGACCAAGCTGGCGGTAACATGGGCCACGAACCTGCGACCCTCGTGTTGGTAGGGAGGGAATCTACCGCTACACTACCCGTTCACCAAATATTTTTGAGTCCCTGGAAACCAAACGTGTTTTGAGTTTGTCACAACCACAGAAAGAACTGTTATTAACCACCCAGTCAAATCTGAACTGAATTAAATGTCGACAAGCATATCAAATGAGCAATGCTATTCTCTGCTGTGAAGCAATAGCCAATGAGCGTCGAGGATGCCGCATGACACGTCCAAACCCGTATATGGAGGACTGTGGCTGAGAGGCTGCTCAGACTGATCCTTCCACGAGAACCACACATTAGAGGCCGAACGATATAGAACGTTACTTGGGAAAGTGAAACCCACTCCTCCCCCCATGAGCTCACTGTCTGACAACTCCACATGTTGTCTGTTTGTACCTTTGCATATGATCTCCCTGCAGATTATGTGTGGTAGATATTATTTTTCTTTCATTCCTTTCTCTTTGGACGGTCATGGGGGTGAGTTGTGTGTTAACGGGGAGGAGTCAGTGACATCATATCCAAGTGATTGCCCCGGAAGCAGTATCCAGGAGTTCACGCTCCGGTCATGTGACTTTGCTGAAGACGAAACTGAGCGCATTTTCCGCACTCCATCGTTTGGCTTTCTTTTGTATCCGTGTATTGCTTTATGTCCTGTCTCGCGTCCACATGAACGTTGCTAGTGCATCGGGACTATCGACACAAGCAGCATGAGCTGGCCCAGAGCAGCCGGCACATCACCTGGTCCAGAGAACACACCAGCGAGCTAGGTGAGCTAACCTAGACACGAGAGAATATGAGCCTAAAGACAAATATTGATATTAGCTGGGCGCCGATCCGTGTCACCATGATAGATAGATAAGATAGGTAGATAGATATAATAGATAGGTTGACGATTGAACATCACACAGGAGCACCGCAGCGGACTGTATTCTCACATCTCCTCTTCACCCTGTACACCTCAGACTTCAAATACAACTCATCCTTCATTTACAGAAATTTGACTCTGCAGTTGTGGGGTGTGTCAGTGGTGGAGAGGAGACAGACTACAGGGAACTGGTGGACCGCTTTGTGACATGGTGTGGAAACAACCACCTCCTGCTGAATGTGTCCAAAACGAGGGTGATGGTTGTGGACTTTAGGAGGACCAGGACTGAGCCGAACCCTGTTTCCATCGGGGGTGAGGAGGTGGAGAGGGTGGACAGCTACAAATACCTGAGCGTTCACCTGGACAAAAACCTGGACTGCAAACAACACGAGGCTGGATACAAGAAGGGACAGAGCAGACTCTACCTTCTGAGGTGGCTCAGATCCTTCAATGTGTGCAGCAAGATGTTGCATATCTTTTACCAGTCTTGTAGCAAGTAAATTTCTCTTTGCTGCCACCTGCTGGGGCAGCAGCATCAGAGCCGGTGACTCTAAGAAACTGAACAAAGTGATAAAGAGAGCTGGCTCGGTGCTGGGGACCACTCTGGAGCCCCTGCAGGTGGTGCTGGGTACCACTCTGGAGCCCCTGGAGGTGGTTGTGGAGAGATGGATGTTGCACAAGCTGCTCAAAATAACACAGCAGTCATCAGTACAGCACATGCACCTCATGGCAAACAAGAAAGTAACTTTGGTTACTCTTTGTTAGTTTGATTACTCTTTGTTAGTACTCGGTGTGTGGATTTACTACGGAAATGACAGTTTCCGGTAACTTTGGATGATTATTTCATGGCGTGGTGAGTACATGAGTCAACAACATGTACATGTGAGTGTTTCTGGCACGGTTGGAATGTGTATTTTGGGCGACTGAACGGGGATAGGCTCCATTGTAGCGCTAAGCTAAGTAGCAGTGAGGCCTCTACTGCTGCTTGTACTGCAGAGTGAAGATAAAGGCATCTACATTCTAGTTTTAATATCAGCATTGCAATATGGCAAATGGCCTAAACTCTCAAAATGTTGGCATAATGCTGTGAAATAAATTGTACCCTTTTTAAACTTGTAAAAAGGAGGATTATAGCTAGAGATGCACCGATCGATCGGCATGTGACCGGAAATGGCCGATTTTCAGCTGATCGGCCGTGACCGCTGAGCGATTGGCTCCCCCCCTTTTTCACGTGATGTGCACGCACCCCAAAGAGCAGCGAGACGGGCAGCCACCACACCACACGGCAGCATACCTTCACAGGCAGCCACCACACCACACGGCAGCAGACCTTCACAGGCAGCCACCACACCACACGGCAGCAGACCTTCACAGGCAGCCACCACACCACACGGCAGCAGACCTTCACAGGCAGCCACCACACTGTGGGGCGGCTTTAGCTCAGGAGGTAGAGCGGGTCGGCCAATGACGCAAGGGTTGGCGGTTCGATCCCCGCTCCCTCCCAGCTGCCGTCGTTGTGTCCTTGGGCAAGACACTTAATCCTCCTTGCTCCCGATGGTGTGTAGGCACCCTGCGTGGCAGCCTGCCGCCATCGGTGTATGAATGGGTGAATGTAGACTACCTACTGATTGTAAAGCGCTTTGGATAAAAGCGCTATATAAATGCAGGCCATTTAGGCCATTTACCACACCACACGGCAGCAGACCTTCACAGGCAGCCACCACACCACACGCCAGCATACTGCACCTTCCTCGTTGTGGATTTTTTTCACCGTCAGTGAAGAAGACAAAGCTGGCAGTTTGTCACACATGCAAGTGGAGAATAAGCCGTGGAGACAGAGGTGCGGCCTGCCTCGGCCCGAGTTCGGTGTGCGTTGGCGTTGTGAGCGGAGCTGCGTACCTCAAAGTGGAAGCCCTCGATGTGAGCGAAGGCCTGCAGGATCTTGGAGGAGACGGTGGTGGCCAACATGTAGAGGTGCTGTGTGTCTGCGGCCTGCAGGTGGCGCTCCTTCCAGCAGAACAACATCCACCAGCCCAGCAGAGCCGCCAGCTCGTTCCCCGTGAACACCTTCCAACCGCTGTTGAGACACAACGCAACACGACATCACATGTGACATCAGTCCCTCCAGGAAATTGCGATTTTTACGATCATAATAATTAACACATTCACTGCCAGCCGTTTTTTTTTTTTACTGTAGGTAGGTTCTGCCAAAGGTTTTTTTTGAGGATTCTGGCTCATCTTACAAGAGCCGAGGATTCTTTTCTGCTTGGACTTTGTGAACACAAAATATCTCAAAAGTACTAATAGAATGTGTGCTTTCTCTGTCTAAAAGAGTTAGTTTGTAGAGTTAGTAGTTATGTAGATATTAGCCGTTGAGTACAGCATGGTTTCAGCGTCTGAGACTGAAAGCTGAGATAATCGCAGTTTTGTGAAATTCAATCAAACAGGCAGAACAGTCACTTTAACCATTTATTTTTGGCATCAGTGAGACATCAGACATCTAAACAATATAGTTCTGAACCCCCTCTCCTTCAAACTCCTCCCTCCGTGGGCGTGTCTCTGGTGGCTTTCAGCAGCGTTTGTCACAAGCGAGTTTTCTGCTGCTGCTGCGAGTTTGAGCAGCCTCCCTCCCTGGCGGCCCCCTCGTCGGCGACATGCACGTAGCCATGGGTGCGCTAGGGTGTGCAAATGCCACCCAGACAGGCCACTGGCGCACCCAAAAAAATGGGGTAAAAAAAGTGTTTTGTTTTGTCTGCAAAACACATGTCAACGCTGTCATGCACTGTGTCCAACTGTCCGCTGCCCTATGTGCCCCGGAGCATCATGGGAAACTAGTTAAGCTGTCGTCCACGTAAAGTAAACAAATGCACGCACAGCAGCAGCAGCAGCAGCGCCAAATCAGGAAGACATGAAACAAAGCTCGCTTTTAAGCTTTTTCGGCAAAGGCAAGAAACGACAAGGAAGAAGATGACTCGTCGTCACCCTCCCCCTCAACAAGTGCGGATTGTAAGTGCACCCGTTCCCGCACCTGTATTGGTGGTGTACAGTGGAGAACAGACAGACGATGATGATGAAGAAGATGATGCAGCCGAAACAATGACGTTAACAGCGGGGAACGCAGCCAACAACACACCGGAGGTTTGTGGCCAGAGGACACTGACGCTACAGATCTCTCTGCATTAGACGAACATGCCAACCAAATTTGCATTCTTTCCCGACTAGAACACTCATTGGAAAAAGTAGGTGAGACTTTTTTGAGATACTAAACAAAGTGGTTTTACATGTTGCCAAAAAATACAATTTAATTGACTGCTTCTACCTGCTAATAATGAGTGCGAAAAGGAGCAAACAACACACAAATATTCCTCTAAATCTGGTTTGAAAAGACCAAAATCTTTTTTGGCGGCGGCCTGGCGGCCGCCACCAAATGGTCCGCCCCCTGTCACACCCTGGCTTTCTGTGGCACACCCAATGAGCCGAGTCTGGCTACGCTACTGGTCGGCGAGTCTGGATTGGGCTGCTCGTTTCTTGGGTTTTCGGTTGAGAGCTTTGATGAAGCTTTGTGCGATTCTAGGCTTTATGCTGCGTGTTTCAAAGTGTGTTTTGCACCCAGTCTATTTTTGGAACCCCCCACCGTTGTGCGCCCGTGTGCACCAGCGCGAAAGCGTTTTCGCCTACAGTATGAGAATGAGGCTCGTTCGTTTTCGGTTGTGAGCTCAGCTGGAATGAAGCTGCTTGCGATTCTGGGCTTTCTGCTGGTGTTTCAAAGGTGTTTCAAAGTGTGTTGCACCCATAATCTATTATGCAAATTTGCAATCCCCCACCGCCAGCTCCCAAGCGCGAAAGCGAAAGCGTTTTCGCCAATCCATTTTCATGAGAATGGCTCCCTCATGCTGCTTTTTGCTTGGCTTCCTCTAGTCTGGAGAGCACTGTCGCCACTTAGTGGGTCGGTGGAATGGGTTGTACACGTTCGGTGGCTCCCATATTTATATAGGAGATGTAAAAGGCTTAGATGCACGTCCCACCGTCAAAATTTTTTTTTTTTTTTTTTGACGTATCAACTCATCATTGGCAGTCAACCGTTGGATTTTTTTTGACGTATCAACTCGTCATTGGCAGTGAACGTGTTAATGCAAATTCAACCAATCTCCGTAATATTTGTAGGGGCTTGCGATTTTTAAAAATTCCCGTGATTTCTCTGCAAAAATGTCAAAACAGGTTGCTCGACTAGCCAGTTCTGGCAAATTTTACAGCAAAAAAAGAAAAACATAAAACATCACAAACTGTATTGTTCTATTGAGAAAGCTGCCATTAGGTAGTAGTTGTTGGGGATGGGGGGGGGGGGGGGTGTCGTATTTTTTGTGATTAGTGTTCTGCTTGCACCTGCTTTACTTCCTGGCTTTTAGACACAAATGGGTGATTTGGGTGGGATGTGAAATGGGCTAATGGGTGGGCACCTTAGCCTTTGTTCACACCAGAGGCAGAACTGATGCTTGACTCACGCTGAACGTGAGCTCACACCTACAGGTAACCTAACCGTTCACACCAGACACTCTCCTTTCCTCAGCGCCGGGCACGGAGCTACTCCACCGGGCCCCTCCCCCCTCCTCCATTCACTTCCTGCGTGGCAGCTTCAAGCTTCACGCGTCACGCTTGGAAAATAGGACTGAATCCTGAACGATCGCTAGAGCAAGGCGTGAGCGTGACTTCAGCATGACACGCGCACGGGTGGTGTGAACGGCCTCGCCTGTTAACAAGCAAGTCTAAATGAAACTTGTGAGTTCAGCGTAGGTTGAGCTTAGGTTGAGTGTTGCTTCGGCGTATAGTGTGAACGGCCACTTAAGGTGCATGACACTTAAATAAAAATATCAATGAAAAATCAGACAGCTCTACAGCCCTGACTGACTGATTAACTGACTACATGTATTAACTAACTGACTTATTGACAGACTTTTTCATAAGCAACTGACTACATGTATTAACTGACTGACTTATTGACAGACTTTTTCATCAGCAACTGACTACATGTATTAACTAACTGACTTATTGACAGACTTTTTCATCAACAACTGACTACATGTATTAACTGACTGACTTATTGACAGACTTTTTCATCAGTAACTAGTTTGGTTTCCATCCAAGTCTATCACAAATTTGAACCGAATTGAATTTTCAGAAAATCATCAAAAGAAAATGTGAAGATTATCAAGTCAAGTCAAGTCAAATTTTATTTATATAGCACCTTTCATACACAAAGGCAATTCAAGGTGCTTTACAAAAAAAAAAAATCGAAAAAACAAGCAGCAAAGCAATGCACATATAAAAAACACATAAAAAACACAGCTGACAGTTTTAGTTAAAATATATACTCAAATTAACAAACATGAAACATTATTTCTGTTTTAAATAAGTTACAAGGCATTCTTCAGTATTATTATTACATGCACAGTCCATTTGTTGGAAATGTACAGGAATCTTTTTTTTAAATTACAGGCCGAGAGAGGCAGTAGTTTAGTAGCAGTTAAAAGCAAGAGTAGACATAAAGGTCTTTAGCTTGGATTTAAAAATAGGCAGAGTAGGGGCAGATCTAATGTGTTCAGGGAGTTTGTTCCAGTTATGAGAGGCATAGTGGGAGAACGCGGCTTCACCATGTTTTGATTTGGTCCTCGGGACCATTAGTAGACCAGTGCCTGAAGATCTCAGGGATCTGGATGGTTCATAGTGTAGAAGCATTTCAGAGATGTAGTGTGGGCCTGACCCGTTGAGAGATTTGTAAACTATTAGCAGAATTTTAAAGTCTATTCTAAGATTTACTGGCAGCCAATGCAGGGATTTGAGAACTGGTGTAATGTGTTCAGCTTTCTTGGTTCTTGTTAGAACTCTAGCAGCCGCATTCTGAATGAGCTGTAGTTGTTTAATAGCTTTTTTGGGAAGACCATTGAAAAGACTGTTGCAGTAGTCTAGCCTGCTAGAAATGAAAGCATGAATTAGTTTTTCAAGATCTTGTTTGGACATATAGCCTCTAATCCTTGCTATATTTTTTAGATGATAGAAGGCAGATTTTCTTATAAGCTTGATGTGGGAGTTGAAATTTAGATCAGAGTCAATAATAATGCCAAGATTTTTTTATGCGGGTTTCCATCCACTACTATGCCGATATTAGGAGTTGGTGCGGATTAAAACCTGATACGTGCCATTGTCTTACTGGCAGAAACACTTTTTTTGATTATCCACAATGCGACAGCATGAAATGGAGTACCAGGCACCACTATTCAATTCGGCATACATACGGTAATGTATAATCCACGGAGCAGTTACTGCAAGTGAATCAAAGGTTCAAGATTCAAGATTTTTATTGTCACTCCGTAGTACAAGTATCACGTGTGAAATTCTTGTGCTGTAGACTCCGTTACAACATAGTGCAAAATAACAGGGCATATAGGTGCAGGAAAACAAGAGAAGCAACAAGCAATAAGGCAGTAAAGCAATAAGAAAAGTCAAAGACAGTGACATATTCACTGCACATAGGTGCAAATAGCTTAAACATAATGAAACATAATTAACATTCTGTTTGCACAGGTGCAAATAGCATAGACCTAATTAAACATACGTAATGGTAGCAGCTACAGTACAGCTGCTACATGATTGTTGGGAGTTTATTTGTGTTTGTTAAGGAGTCTCGTGGCCTGCGGGAAGAAACTGTCCCTCAAGCGATTTGTGCGTGCTTTTGGGACCCTGTATCTCCTCCCTGAGGGTAACAGGGAAAACAGGCTGTTGTGGGGATGGTTTGTGTCCTTGATGATCTTCAGGGACCTCCTGAGGCACCGCTGGTTGTACAGTTCCTGCAGTTCGGGCAGCTCACATCCTGTTACATGCTGGGCCGCGCGCCTCACCCTTCTTAGCGCCCTGCGGTCCATGGTGGTACAGTTCCCGTACCAGGTGGTGAAGCAGGTAAGGTCTTCCATTCAAACACAGTGGTTGGGAGTCTAATACCTTATTTACCTTACAAGTGTATTTAGTGATGCTGACATGTGGAGTGCATCCTGATCCTACCTATTCAGAACAAGCCTTTTACGTTCGGGGTGTAACTTCTCTCGCCAAGCAAGGCGACATGGTTTTTGAATGGGGTTTGACAACGCAAGATTCGCTTCATCTCTTTCCGCTGCATTAGGCCATGTCCACACGGAGACGGAAGCGATCTTTTTTTTTCCGTTTCAGAAAAGTTTTCCATAAACATGGAATCGTTTCAAGAAATGTGTGTATCCACATGAAACCACTGAATACCACTGAAACCGCTGTAGAATATATGCCAGGCCGGTAAGTGGCGCTGTAACGCTGCCACAAAGTACACCAAAAACAGAGAATAAGACAATCTCGTCAATAATGGCATACAACCTCTAGGGGCGCACAGTCTATAATGTGTATCTCACTGTAGCGAGCAGCTTAAACCCTTGGCTTTGCGGGGAGGTTTGCCATGTCGATGAATAAAATGATTAAACCTATACAGGCAAATGCAGAGCTGTTCAGCAGGGCTAATGGTCTCCCTGTAGCCTACAATATAGAAGGTTAACTATCGGTGACGTTCCTGATATCATCCACTTCCATGATCTTTAGACATGTTGCAAACACATCCCAGCGTATTGGCCGCTCCTGCACATCACAGCACAGGCTAAATGATGCAACATAAATATACATTATATAAACCCATGGCATAAATGTGTTTTTATTGAAAAAGTCGCGTCAAGTAAGCTAAAGTCTTGTTGGAGTGGACACGTGCGGACATCACAGACATCACAGTGCAACCTGTGTTCGTCAAACCTCTCACTTTCCTATTCACGTTGTATTTACGAGGGCTATATATAGGGCAAGCCGAGTATGTCGGTTACACTCAGGGTTTACATTTCATTTCATTTCATTTTGTCCAATATTAAAATATTCCAGAATTGCATGTTGTATTCAAAATAAATATAATTTCTATCGAACACGTTAAGCCTGATTTTGTTTGTGTTATTGTAAAAATGTAGCCGCCGCTAAGCCTTCTGGGAAATATCCGATGAAGGGAGGGGAGGGGTGGATGGGAAGAGTCAGCTGTGTGGAGCCCTGAGGATGTTGTAGGCTACACGCTGTTCTCCGTGTCCACTTGTTGCTGACGGTGGTAATAGAGGAGCATTATATTTTGCTGCAAGATCCCCACTGCTGTAGCACGAACGCTACTGCCATGATTGTTATTGTTGCTGGTGGAGAGAGGCGGGGCTATGGCGTCATCGGTTCAGGAAAGATGCGTATGGGTTGTAAACACGGAAATGCAAGGGTGGCGTCTTCAGATTTAATCACTCTGGGACCCGGTTTGAAAAATTAGCGTATACTCCCAGAACGTATAGTCCCAGAACGCGGTTCCATCTGGACGAAACGTCTATATGACAAAAAACTTTAGCGGATACACCTAAACTCGTCTCCGTGTGGACATGGCCTTAGTCTCATTTACCTTTTATTGATACGCCAACTTTTCCACCTCCTCCAAGCGTGAAAACTTTTTTGCGATATTTGGAGGTTTTTTTGACTCAGGCTTCTCATGCGCAAATTGAAAAACCGCATGAAAACAGTTGGATGGAAACCCACCGGCATGTATTTTCCTCTCATGTAAGCTGCACTCCGGTCGAATGCAGCAGTGTTGCGCATATCTCCCCGCATTATGTTATTAATTATTCATGACAATTTGGCAGCAGTCCAAAAGACACAGACTTACGTTCGGTGGAACACTTTTCAATATTACTGAATCACAAAGTCATGTCTCCTCGGCATTTTTGCCTTGAAGTCAAGTGAGTCTCTCAGCATACAGACAGCTCTCGTTTTAGCTTGCTCATATTTGTCATATTGCTATCTATTAGTATAACTGTTCATTTTCCGGGACAAACAGGACAGGATTCGGGATCCCGGGACAACTGCTCGTAATTTGGGACTGTCCCAGATTTTTCGGGACGTCTGGTCATCCTACATGCAGCCTACCTCATATGATGGTACATGGCATACGGTGCGCACCGCAGTGCCTCTGAGCAAACAGCAGAACTTACCCAGCGCGCTGCTCCGCCACAGCCAGCCGGTCTGCATCCGGATCGGTCGCCAGCACGATCCTGGCGCCTTCTCGCTCTGCAAGACGAAGGGACAGCTCCTGGAACAACACAACAATATCATTACACCTAACCACAACAATATCATTAGAGCTAGCCAACTAAAACAATAGCACCTAACAAATATAACTGGATATACGTAAAGATTAGATCAAACTAAACAAAATACAATTAACAAAATAATTTGATTTACCTAACAAAAAAAGGCTAAAAAAACTACGCATAACAAATATATTTTAGACGTACCTAAAAAAGGTCACGTAATGAGAATGATTGGATATAACAAAACACTAATAAATGGACGTAACAAAAAAGCACATAAGAGTAAATATAATTACAGTAGGTACAACTAACGAAAATAAAAAAAACTATTTATCAAAATAAACAAAAAAAGATATACACATATGCAAGTAAAATATGCAAGTAGATTTGCTTCCCTCACCAGCCAAAAAACAGACCCAAACAGAGGCGGTTAAATATGAGCTGTTGAGTAACTGTGTACCAGGACAGACGCGCCCTCCTCGGGGTTGGGGCAGTGGACGGAGGAGAAGTTGGGGTCGGGGTCTCTCTGCTCGGGGACGGGGATGGGCGGGGCCAAGCCAAACGTCCTGAAGGCCTGCTGGACGAAGACGTGTCCCACACCGTGGAACGCCGAGTGAACGAACCTCAGCGGACAGCGCACGTTCAGCTCTCTGGTGGAGGGTTTAACAAGTTTGCTAGTGTAACAAGTTCACTAGTTTAACAAGTTTGCTAGTCTAGCAAGTTCACTAGTTTAACAAGTTTGCTAGTGTAGCAAGTTCACTAGTTTAACACGTTTTAACAAGTTTGCTACTGTAACAACTTGACTAGTCTAACAAGTTTTAACAAGTTTGCTAGTGTAACAAGTTTTGACAAGTGAGGAGTGGGACAAATACTAACTAATTATTGTTGAAGGGATCCTACCAAGCTAAATTGTATTTCATTCATCATTGTATGTCTATCTGCTTTTTTGTATACATTTAATTATTTTATTTCTAGTTTTTGTCTTTTCTTTTCTTTGTGTGGGTATATATTGTCATATTGTTGTAGTGTCTGTTAAGTGTGGTCTTTGTGCCTGTTATTAAAAACAAAGGTTTTTACAAGTCCGCCCCCCCATACACATTACACACACACACCTATGCAGGCAGAGGGCACTGAGCTGCGTCATGTAGCAGTGGTTGGTCTCCTGTAGCGGGTCGCTCCTCAGGCTGCTCCGCTCGGGGAGCTCCTCCTCCCAGCAGAGGGCGCTCCACGGCTGCAGCTGCTCCTTTATCGAACTCAGGATCTCCTTGTCGTGAGGAGAGCAGATCTGCGCTCCGGTGCACCAGTACACCTGCCAGGGACGCGACATATCAAAGAGCTGGATAAGAGTTTCAAAATGGCAGGCCATTCATTCCAACGTAAGCTGCTCACCAGTGCATGAAGCATTTTGAAGGGGTTTTTCTTCCTGCTTTTACTTCTGTTACGGTAGAGGGTGGCAGAGCATAGGTCGGTGTGTGTGTGTGTGTGTGTGTGTGTGACTGTGGTGGTTATCTGAATTGTGTGTATCTGTGTGTCTGACTGTGTGTTGGATTTATGGGTGTGCACTTATGACCAATAACTATGTGCAACTGCATTAAACTGTTGATTGCTAAAAGCAAAGAAAAGTGCAGTGCATTATTTTCCTATTAGGAATGGGCATTTCTTGCAAAAACACTAGTCGAAATTCGCTGGGCTAAAGTCGACTTTTTTTTTTGCTAGTCAAATGTTACATGGTCTCCCCTGATTCTAAGTATAGTTGAATCGCATGGTTTGACCAAGTAAATCAATTTTGATAAGCATTTTACACCAGGTCTATGGGAAAATGAATGGCGGAAGAAATCCCATGGACAGGGAGAGGGGGGGTTTCTGTGTGTAACGATTTTTTTTCAGATGATGTATTAAAAAAAAACGCATACCAAAAAAACGGACTGTGTGTGCAAAGACCTTTAATAGTGCTAAGACCTGAGCTGTGAGTTGAGTGATGCGTTGCTGACCTTGTAGCCGTTGTCCTCTTTAGGGTTGTGGGAGGCGGTGATCATCACTCCGGCCGCCGCACCAAACTTCTTGACGGCGTACGGCTGGAAAACAAAATAACAATAAACACACGTTGAATAAAACAAGATAGCAGTAGGCTGTTTTTAACATGTTTTGAATACAGTCAGGTTTTCACTATCTTTTAGATGAAATTGTCACATTTAAATAAAATAAAATGTAATCACATTCATAAATGAGCGACGTATTTCTAATTAGAGCTTCCATGCAGTGGTCCTGTTAACTGAATTCTTTTTTGTCTTTTACAGATTTCTTTTAACAATGACAGACAAATCTGAAGGCGGTCTGTCATTTTAACACAGGTAATAACCATAGACCGTATCCAAAAAATATGGAGGGAGTCACCGCAACGTTTCTGGACTCGTGTTTTGAAACCTCTAATTTGGCGTTTTGGCCGTCGCCATCTTGGTTCTCACGCAGCTTGCACGAGACCAGGGGTTGGTTTCCCAAAGCTACTGGTCCAAGCTGTGCAATCACTGGACAGGCAACCTCTCAATCACGGCCAGCATTTTCTATCGTCTATTTTACTCCAAATGCGTGGGAAATTTTATATATATATATATATATATATATATATATATATATATATATATATATATATATATATATATATGCTACTGCATGGTTAAATGGTAGTGGGAAGTGGCACTTTGGAAATTTAGTTTGGGGGCGACTGTGGCTCAGGAGGTAGAGCTAATCAGAAGGTCATTGTTTCCATCCCCGTCTCCTCCAGTCGGCATGTCAAAGTGTCCCTGAGTAAGATACTCATCGCCATATTGCTCCCGATGCCAACATTCACCCTTAGTGGCCCTTAGTGGCTTCCACTATCCATGGGTGAATGTTGGCATGTGTTGTAAAGCGCTTTGAGTGGTCGGTAGACTAGAAAAGGTAATTGCAAACTGGAGGAGGCGGGGATCGAACCTCCGACCACCATTAGTGGGACTTGGTGTGAAGAGTTTGGGAACCTCTGTCTTACCACATACGGAGTGGGGACGCACGTCGAGAAGAGACGGACCGGGATGTCTTTACTGAGCATGACCGCTGCCGTCAGCTTCGCCAGGCTGAAACACACACACACACACACACACACACACACACACACACACACACACACACACACACACACACACACACACACACACACACACACACACACACACAGTGACTAATCCATCCACTAACCACTACTAAATTCAATTTAGTCACCAGGTTAGATGCAGACTTGCCGACACACATTCATGGTAAAGCGCTCACGGAGAAGTTTACACTAGAAACTTATATTTAATAAACAAACTCCGGTTGACTTTTCAATACAAATAAAATAATATCAAACGCAGAATCTAAGACAAACTAGGATTCTCTACAGCATGCGATGCTCTCCGCCGTCTAACCCACCTGCCAAACATTTCATTCATGAACTTAGAGTCACTACAGAGAGGAGGAGCGTCATCAACGTCACACCACACAGTCATCATCAGGTAAGTATACCAGGTAATTATTCATTTCAATATTCATTTCAATCATCTAGGTAGGTGGCCCACATGTTCCTGGAGTAGAAGAGCTTACCGCTGACTGGTGCAGCCGCTCTCCTGCTGCCCTCTGCTGTCA
>NC_139642.1:63783781-63821281 GCF_964638095.1 Poromitra crassiceps
GGGGGGGGAGACGTTAGTGAACATATAACGACAGAGATTACACTAAACACTGAGTACTATGTGGGGGGGGGGGGGGGGGGCGATAGTGAACATATAAGGACAGAGATTACACTAAACACTGAGTACTATGTGGGGGGGGGGGGGGCGATAGTGAACATATAAGGACAGAGATGACACTAAACACTGAGTACTATGTGGGGGGGGGGGGGGCGATAGTGAACATATAAGGACAGAGATTACACTAAACACTGAGTACTATGTGGGGGGGGGGGGGGAGACGTTAGTGAACATATAAGGACAGAGATGACACTAAACACTGAGTACTATGTGGGGGGGGGGGGGGGGGGGGGCGATAGTGAACATATAAGGACAGAGATTACACTAAACACTGAGTACTATGTGGGGGGGGGGGGGAGACGTTAGTGAACATATAAGGACAGAGATTACACTAAACACTGAGTACTATGTGGGGGGGGGGGGGGGGCGATAGTGAACATATAAGGACAGAGATTACACTAAACACTGAGTACTATGTGGGGGGGGGGGGGGAGACGTTAGTGAACATATAACGACAGAGATTACACTAAACACTGAGTACTATGTGGGGGGGGGGGGGGGGGCGATAGTGAACATATAAGGACAGAGATTACACTAAACACTGAGTACTATGTGGGGGGGGGGGGGGGAGACGTTAGTGAACATATAACGACAGAGATGACACTAAACACTGAGTACTATGTGGGGGGGGGGGGGGGGGGGCGATAGTGAACATATAAGGACAGAGATTACACTAAACACTGAGTACTATGTGGGGGGGGGGGAGACGTTAGTGAACATATAACGACAGAGATGACACTAAACACTGAGTACTATGTGGGGGGGGGGGGGGGGGGGGCGATAGTGAACATATAAGGACAGAGATTACACTAAACACTGAGTACTATGTGGGGGGGGGGGGGGAGACGTTAGTGAACATATAACGACAGAGATGACACTAAACACTGAGTACTATGTGGGGGGGGGGGGGGGGGCGATAGTGAACATATAAGGACAGAGATTACACTAAACACTGAGTACTATGTGGGGGGGGGGGGGGGAGACGTTAGTGAACATATAACGACAGAGATTACACTAAACACTGAGTACTATGTGGGGGGGGGGGGGGGGGCGATAGTGAACATATAAGGACAGAGATTACACTAAACACTGAGTACTATGTGGGGGGGGGGGGGAGACGTTAGTGAACATATAACGACAGAGATGACACTAAACACTGAGTACTATGTGTGGGGGGGGGGGGGGCGATAGTGAACATATAAGGACAGAGATTACACTAAACACTGAGTACTATGTGGGGGGGGGGGGGAGACGTTAGTGAACATATAACGACAGAGATGACACTAAACACTGAGTACTATGTGGGGGGGGGGGGGGGGGGCGATAGTGAACATATAAGGACAGAGATTACACTAAACACTGAGTACTATGTGGGGGGGGGGGGGGGAGACGTTAGTGAACATATAACGACAGAGATGACACTAAACACTGAGTACTATGTGGGGGGGGGGGGGGGCGATAGTGAACATATAAGGACAGAGATTACACTAAACACTGAGTACTATGTGGGGGGGGGGGGGGGGAGACGTTAGTGAACATATAACGACAGAGATGACACTAAACACTGAGTACTATGTGGGGGGGGGGGGGGGGCGATAGTGAACATATAAGGACAGAGATTACACTAAACACTGAGTACTATGTGGGGGGGGGGGGGGGAGACGTTAGTGAACATATAACGACAGAGATGACACTAAACACTGAGTACTATGTGGGGGGGGGGGGGGGGGGCGATAGTGAACATATAAGGACAGAGATTACACTAAACACTGAGTACTATGTGGGGGGGGGGGGGGGGCGATAGTGAACATATAAGGACAGAGATTACACTAAACACTGAGTACTATGTGGGGGGGGGGGGGGGGCGATAGTGAACATATAAGGACAGAGATTACACTAAACACTGAGTACTATGTGGGGGGGGGGTGATAGTGGTGAGACAAGACAGTAGACAGAGACAGCACACAAGCAAGGATGGGGGGAAGGAGCAGAGGGACTAAGGGAAGGCGGTGGAAAAGAGATGGGTTTTGAGGCGGGAGTGGAAGACTGTGAGGGACTCTGATGTTGTGATTTCTTGGGGGAGGGCGTTCCAGAGTCTGGGAGCTGCCCGAGAGAAAGCTCTGTAGAGCTCAACAGTGACACAGCTCTGTAGAGCTCAACAGTGACACAGCTCTGGTTCATTTTCCCCACAGGGATTCCTGTTGCAGTGTGTATGCTAATTGAGCTGACAGGAAATAAGCTTGATTTCAAACTGTTGCCTAGCAACACAATTCCGTGAAACAGACCTGCAGATCTTTTTTTTATTATTTTCGTATTTTTATTTCCTTTTCTCAAGTGCAATCATATTGTACAGTCATGTTCACAGATAAAGCCTCTTACAGCTACATGTGTCTGATTTGTATGTCCTTTCAATGTCCGTGGTTCTCAGATCACAGAGTGAAATAGTAACATTGTATGAATACAGTGTGGGGGGGAGAAGCAGAGGTGACCGTATTCAAGAGAAGAAGGAATAGAAAAAAAAGAGGAAAGCCAAAAATGGAAACAGCCGCCCATAGGAACCGTCCATCAGTCAAAGAAAAGAAATAAGTGAAAAGTGGGAACCATCTATCCATGAATACATCTGTCCTTAGTTGTAACCTTGCAGTTATTTCTTCCATTCGGTAGACCTCCTTAACCTTCTCCCTCCATTGTGTTGTCGTGGGGGGCTGCAGCCTCAGCCAGGAGATCCTAATCAGTTTCTTAGCAGTTAGCAGAAGAACCCTCAGTATTCGTGTCAAATTATTGCCCTCTACACCTTCTGGCAATATTCCTAGTAAGTAGTAAGAAGGTTCTGAGGGCAATTCGATATCGAAACACTTTTTAATTTCTATCTGTATATTTTGCCAGTATTCTTCTAATTTTGGGCAGTCCCAAAATATATGTACATGAATCGATCTCCTACCAGGCCACAACCCCTCCATACCTGCAGATCTAACGCAGCTTTAAAAGGTCAGATTTTGAATGGAGTTTGGCGTGTGGTTGTCTCTCTCCAGGCTGAGCTGCTGCTTGCTAAAATGCGAGCTAATGTGCTAGCTAACATGCTATATAGCTAACCTCCCCGCGGCGCTCACACACTCACCTTGTCCCATGTGAGCCACTGCTGCACCGCCTGGTCCAGGAGCGGCTCACCGGTGCTCCGGCACCCCGGGTTGGCGTTCAGGTCTCCGTTAACGCCGTTAGCATCTCCCATACCCGCAGACAGGCTAGCTCCATTCGCATCTCCCATAGCGAGATGGCTGTACGCGTACCCCTAGGGGTACGTTGAGGTACTACAGGGGGTACCTGAGAGAAAGGGGGAAATGGGAAAATGTTAGAATAAATCATGAAAAGAATATTGGTTTTGTAGGGTTTTTTGCATGCTATTTGCATAAAGCATACTACTATCGAACTAATCTGGAAAATGTTTAATAATAAGACATTGACAAACTTTGTATGAATGAGCTGAAGTCACTATATATCGAGTCCTATATTTCGACTCAAACGTCAAGTTGAGTGTCGAGTCCCCGGTGTTCAAGTCAGAGTCCAAGTCACCAAAGAAGAGTCCGAGTCAAGTCCCCAGTAATACCTGAGTTACTGAACATGAGCGTGAATCCACATGTAGGTGGAGCACACGTGCCTGCCCTTACACGACTGATGCGGTTCGCGGTCTTAAAGCGATACACACACAAATGCTGCATCAGGTATCAATGGGTTAATATAGCATCAATATCGTATGGCAAATGATTAGGGCCTATTTAAAAAAAATAAAAAAGAGGTCAAGGTAAAAGTCTGAGTCCGAGTCTCCAAGTGACGAGTCTAAATGCATGAATGCTCGAAGTCAAAGTCATCAGTGCTCAAGTCCAAGTCGAGTCACGAGTCCTGAAAATGACTCCAGGCCCACTCGACAAACATTACTGATCTGTAAAGTGTTCAAACCAGCACAACTGTAACTGAATGGAAAGCAATAGTTATTTGCTATTACGCTGGTTTTTTTGTAACTCAACATCAAAACTGGACACACGAAATGTTATGTAGACGGTGGGCCAACGGGAGATTTTGTGTATTTAAACAATCCCTACCGAGGGAGAACCCAGTCCTTTATTATTATTTTTTATCAAGAAAAATTATTGAGTCAAGTTTTTTTTTTTTACAAGAAAAAAAACATTTACATAAAACCTATACAAACACATAAGCAACCAGATTCACTCAGAACCCCCGTCCCCGCAGGCTTTGAGACATTTTCATCTGAAATAATTGATGAGGTGTGCAGTATAGTATACTGGCTATAATGCAACTGATAGACTATAATGAAACTGATAGAATGTGCACTACAGTCTACAGGCATAGTGGGGATCTACGAGCAATTTAGCCTGCTTTCTATAATAATGCATCCCTCAATTACTTGAATGCTTCCATTATTTTGGCAGCTACTTTGGGTTCAAATGAACTTAGTGAGTTGATACACAAACTGAATTTGTGTATCAATGAACTAATGTTCAGGTTATGGTAGCCTAATTGTTCTCATTGTTACATTGTAGCCTATAATTCAATCAAAATGTTGTTTTTGTAGACACCAATAATGACTGCCCAGCAAAAGTAGTTTAAACTAGTAAGTATAAGTGTGTGTGTGTGTGTGTGTGTGTGTGTGTGTGTATATATATATATATATATATACATATATATATATACATATATATATATATATATATATATATATATATATATATATATATATATATATATATATATATATGTGTGTAAATTACAGTCTACCCTCTTCTCCAAGGACCACTACACCACTGATGGACAGTATACCTCCATTATATATCACTTAAAGGAATCGACATGTTACATGGACATTTACGTGTCGTGGTCCCCATTATAAGTCACTTTAAACGACTTTTACTTTGCACTTTATACTTTTTGATTTTCTGTGTGCTTCATCTTCTGCTATTGATGTGATCACTGCGCTGCATAGCCTACTGCATTACCAAGTCACATTCCTCGTTTGTAATCTGATTACTCATACTGCACTATGACTAATACAATGCTCTTGAATATTGTTCAAAAGGTGCGTTATCATTCATTCATTGCATCATAGCTGGAGTTTCCTCTTGTAGTTTTCTAAGCTAAATGTTGTAGTCGGGTAAAGGGGGTACTGAAGCCAAAAAGAGAACCACTGCTGGCTATAACGTTACTGACTGGGTAGCCTACACTCCCTGCCTGGGGGAGAACGTTAAGTTACCTTGGCACGACACGGCTAACGTAGCTAGCTAGCTGGTTTAGCTACAGACAGCTGTTAGCTACTGATGGTGTTAGCTATCTACAGACAGCTGTAGTGATGTTAGCTAACTTTAGCGGTTAACTAGCGCACTGTGTCTCTAATGCTAATGACTGACAGAAAGACAGACAGACAGACAGACAGACAGACAGCTGTCTATCTATGCACCAGAAACACTAACCGTTAGCAGGGGAAAAGTTGCACATGACAGGCTGGTCGCCAAGTTCCCCAACGATACCTCTGTCAAGTCACAAAGTGTAAAGAAGCAGAACATCCGGTATTAACTTTCAAAATAAAACCAGGGGAAACCTGGTTCCACAAAAGAGATGTACAAGTATTCTTCTTCTTCTTCTAGTGTTTTATGGCGGTTGGCAAACAACTTATGGTGCATTACCGCCACCTTCTGAAATGGAGTGTGGATCAGATGTACAAGTATGTAGCCTATCCACCTTATTTCTAGATGCCATTATGCCTCATAGGTGCTTCTTCCGGTGTAATCGTCCCAGCCCCCAGATGTGATAGATACAATTATTACATTCCCTCAAATAAGTCGTCAAACGAGTGTATTTATTGTGACAAGCAACTTTTTTCGTTAGTAGGGCACAAGGGGTTAAATCAAGATGCAGGGTGGCAGAGCCAGAGTAGGGTCCCTGCCACCCTGCATTTTGGAAATTCACATATGTGGTCGCAGCTATTGGGAATTTGCGCTTATTTATTTATTTATTTATTTATGTTGTGGCCACTAGGGGCCAAGGCGTCTATAAGAGGATCTGTCCATATGTCCGTCCGTATACCCGCGGAGGAAAGATAGAAAGAAAGTGGCGAGGTCGCCAATGATGTCATATGTGGCCACAATGGGCCGAGTGGCCAGGTCACCGATGATGTCATACAGTTCATGTCCCCACGAAAGAAAGTGGCCAGGTCCCAATGATGTCATACAGTTCAAGACAGATCGGCCTGGTGGCCAGGTCAATACTATAGTGATGTCATATATCACTGATGATGTCATAAATCACTGATGATGTCAGTGATGAGGCCTGGTGGCCAATCTAGTCACCACTATAGTGATGTCATATCACAGATGATAGCATAATGATGTCGGATGGGGTAAGGGGGGCAGAATACTACGTTCACACTCGAGCAATTGTGATGTCATCAGTGATGATGCCATCAGTCATGACATCATTAGTAATGTCCCTCAAGCAATTCTAATGTCATCGGTGATAATGTCATCAGTGAGTGCTGTCATCAGTGATGTGATACAGTTGTATGTGCCCACGAAAGAAAGTTGCCGATGATGTCATACAGTTGTAGATAGCTCTGCCTGGTTACTAGGTCACTACTTTCGTGATGTCATATATCACCGATCAGCTGCAGCCGAGATCACTCAGGATGAGTGGGGATGGAGAGCACCCAGACATCCTATTAGTGGCGGATGTGGTCCAAGAGAGATGGAGAGTGGTGAAGAAGATAGGTGGGGGCGGGTTTGGGGAGATCTATGAGGTTTTGGATCAGCTGAGCGAAGCCAATGTGGCCTTGAAGGTGGAGTCCACCCAGCAATCCAAACAGGTCCTGAAGTTGGAGGTAGCCGTGCTGAAGAAGCTTCAGGGCAAAGACCATGTGTGTCGTTTTGTGGGCTGTGGCCTGAACGATCGCTTCAACTACATGGTGATGGAACTCCAGGGGGAGAATCTGGCAGATTTACGAAGAACCATGACCCACGGCACCTTTTCCGTCTCCACCAGTTTGAGGCTCGGCAGGCAGATCCTTCAGGCCATTGAAAGCATCCACTCTGTAGGCTTCCTGCACCGTGACATCAAACCATCTAACTTTGCGATGGGAAGGCTAGCCAGTACATGCAAATGCTGCTACATGCTTGATTTCGGCTTGGCCCGTCAGTTTACCAACTCCTGCCAGGAGGTCCGACCACTTCGTCCTGTGGTGGGCTTCAGAGGAACTGTGCGTTACGCTTCAGTCAATGCACATAAGAATAAGGAAATGGGTCGTCATGATGACCTCTGGTCTCTCTTCTACATGCTGGTTGAATTCATGGTTGGTCAGCTGCCCTGGAGGAAAGTCAAAGACAAAGACCAAGTAGGAAATCTAAAAGAGACCTATGACCATCGCCTGATGCTTAAGGAGCTCCCATCAGAGTTCAGTATTTTCTTGGATCATATCTTGACCTTGGACTACTCCACAAAGCCCGACTATCAGCTGCTGATGTCGGTTTTTGAGAACGCCATGAAGAGCCACATCGTGCTGGAGAGCGACCCGTACGACTGGGAGAAATGCGATTCAGAGGATATGCTGACCATCACTGCTCCAACCACTGCTCAGCAGCCCACCCACCTGACACCAGCATATATGGGCATGGCCAACGCTTCGGCACTGCCGTGCGAGCTGGAGAGGGAGAACACTGAGGATGTCCTGCAAGGGGAGCAGGGCCTCAGTGACGCGGACAACTGCCCCACCATCCCCACGCTGGCCACACAGGGAGCCGATGGGTGGGAGGAGATGGACGACAACCTGAACCACAAACACTCGCCGCTCATCAGGAAGATGGCGAGTGAGGATGATCACAGTCAGAACAAAGCGAACCAGAGCCCCAACATGGGCTCCATGCAGAGTTCTCCCATACAGGTGCTATCGGAGACCATGTTCCTGGACCGAGCCGAGCCACTGCTCCAGAGGATGAGACACAGTCAGAGCTTGGCATTCGAGAAGAGGCTCATGCCGGAACCCAAGCCCACCACCAAACTCGAGGCCTACCTGGGCAAGCAGCGCCCCATCATCCTCTCCCAGGTGGGGGAGAAATTGAAGGATCAGACACCTCCCTGCGATGAGGAGCACACCTGCACGGTGGCCCTGGACCAGGAGGAGGGTGCGGTGAGCAGCCGCTTTGTGGCCGTGAACCTGAGTCCTCTGCCACAGGAGGGAGACTCCCAGGAGTGGGTGATGCTGGAGTTAGAGGAAGGCGGCAGTTCCGGAGCCACTAAGCCCCCAGTGGAAACCCTTCACAAGGACAAGCCAGCGGTCCATGTGCCTCCCGAAACTGACTCTTCTGATCCTCAGGACGGCCAGTCTACAGAGGTTCCCAGCAGCCCTGTCCTGTCTCAGATGGCCATGTCTGGTACATGGTTACTGGGCCACAGGAGGCTGTCGGAGATGGCGGGACAGATGCCATCAGTCATGCACATGGGTAGAACCCAGATGGACCAGTCCTCCAGCTGTGTGCCACAGTCCCCTGTGCAGGAGAAGAGTGATGCGATCCCACTAGAGGCCCCGTCCGTCAAACCTGATGAACCCCCTGAGGAAATCGTAAAGGATGGCGGTAAGTTAGAGTTATCATCACTAGTGCCAAACCTGTTCAAATGCCCCGCAGCTCATTTGTCCAACGACAGAGATCCGGAGAGTGATTCCGGGCTGCTGCCCGATCGTTCCTCTGAGCCGAACCAGCAGCCTCAAGCAGACACAGCTGGAGGCACCGTGGAGAGTGCAGGCACCGTCTCCTCCTCCTCTCTGCGCCTGCTCAGGCGAGGGAGGTTGAGCCAAATACCCGTCCGAGACACCGCCGGTGCTGCCCTGGACTCTCACGGCAGGGACCTCGCCACTCAAAGGTATCACCGCCGGAGCATCCCAGTCGCCAGCTCACCCACCCACTTGCCCTTTCCGTCTCTGTCTTGCGACAGGCAAGGCAGGCACAGGCTCTCCTCAGCGCGAGGCCCCGGGTTGGACTGGCTCAGAGAAGAGCCTCTGTCTCTGTCCTCGTCAGGCAATAACAGTAAGATACCGCTTCCTGCGAGTGCTGCCACTCTTGTACCCACGCAGCTCACTAGCCACTTTCTGCCTCGACCACCTCCTGGGAAACCACCTCCCCGCCCCTGTGCGGACAACAGATGGCGGCGGTTCAGAGTGCGGGCCAGTAGCACCGGTGATGTCGACTCCCCGGCTAGTTTGACCCAGCTGATGCAAGACTGTGGCGGCATACTCTTCAACCCGCCCCCTCAGCCACACAGCTCCTCCCCGCAGCGCTCGCTCCTCCCCGTACCGCGACGGCAGGGCCTTCCTGTGCTACAGCCGCTGTCTGACCAGCTTCTCCGGGTCGCTCCCTCCTTGGTACGCCGAGCCACTGGACCGGTCCGGGGGGCCAGGTCAGCGGGCATCCTGCCACAAATCCAGGTGAAGAGGCTTCAGCCACGAGGGCAAAGGGTCCGGTAAAGTGAGCCCATGACTGTGACGATATGAATGACAGATGAGCCACAATGGTACACCTTGCAACTCCGGATGAACAGACACGCCGCCAATTGTAGGTATTTTTCAGTTGACGGTCACATTCACGTGGTGAGATATTCCTGGACGGCAGCCGAGCAGCAGCCTAGATTTGCCCCTTAGAAAGCAATAGGAAGACACTCGTACGTTTACATGCACTTAAAAATTTCAAATTATTGCTTTAGTCCGCCTAAAACCGGACTTTTGAAATGCATGTAAACATGTTAGCTCGACTGAAATCGAAGTTATAAAAGTCCGACTAACACACCCAGATAATGCGTTTGGAAGTCGATTTACTCCTGCATGTATAGAGACCAGTCGGACTGGACCTGGACGAGGCGATCAGCGCATGCGCCAACGCTCTTTGACCCGGAAGTCGAACAGCGTGTAAAACTGTTACGTTAGCGGCCAGGGAGCGATTAGCTAAAGCTAAATGTGAAGTTCGTTGATGTAGAGCTAAATCTCTGTCTAGAAAAAAAGCAATTAATAGAATATCTTAGCTTCAACTGTATTGAGCTCACAACGGGCAGCTTTGTGTTATGTGACCATCACTGCGTTTGAACGGTTTATCGGCGCTCTCTCTCTCTCCACATAAACACAACCTCGCTCAACCACATAAACACAGAACACAGCAAAACACAATGTCCTATCACTAAAATACACACAGGGCGAAACGTCTCTCAACATAAACACACTGCCACACTATTATATGGGCCAGAAGTGATTGTTTTGAGGGGAAACATTTGTATAATTATATCATCTTTTTTAATGAAATAGCTGCATTCTTAAGAGACCAGTTGTTAGAATTAGCCGAGCCTGCGGGGAAAGAGTGCACATCACCACCTATTGTCGCAGAGGCAACATGATTCCATAAACAAAATCGATTTGCCACCCGCATGTATAGGCTATGCAAAAGATGCAACTAATAAGACAGAAGTAAATATGGTAGTAAGTTATAGTAAGGCAGAAGTTAAAAGTATAGTCAAAAGAGAAATGAAAAACAAATGGCAGCATGAGTAAAGGTAGGCATTATTACAATATCCAAAAGACAGTAGGAAAAATGAGAAGCATGAGCAGAAATAAAAAAGATGAAGATATCAAGGATGAGATTTGGGCACACTGGGCTTAACAGTACACTTAAGATCATGGGAAAGCATGAGACTGGTATGTGTGAATATTGCAATAGGCAGGAAACAGTAGAACATGTAATGATTGGTTGTCCATACTACCAACAGGAAAGACAGATCCTCAACAACAGATTGGAGAGCAATCTTATCAAGCTGGAGTTAAAATAAATATTGCAGTTGAATGTGGGGTATAGGGATATATTTTTTATTTTTATAGGAAACTGGACTAAGTAGAAGAATATAGTCAGGATAGTGCAGTGTTTTAGAAATCCATTCTGATCCACACTCCATTTCAGAAGGTGGCGGTAATGCACCATAAGTTGTTTGCCAACCGCCATAAAACACTAGTAGAAGAAGAAGAAGAAGAAGAAGAAGAAGTAGTAGTAGTAGTTGTAGTTGTAGTAGACGCTGGCGCGTTCGTTGAAAGAGAAAGCGGAGAATCTTGTTTGGGGGAAAAGAGAGGACAGTAATGGGCAAGAAGCACAAAAAGCACAAGTTGGGAAACAAAGGTGGAGGGAAAGGAATGGAAGCCTGTTCTCTGAATGATAGTGGTTCTCTGGATCTGAATGATAGTGGTGGGCCTCTTCGCTATGCCCCTGTTAGTAGTGAGGAGGAAGAGTCGAATGGAGGAGAGAGAGGTAGTGGTAGCGACAACGAGAGCGAGGAAATGGCGGTGGTAGAAGCTGAGAGTGAAGGGTTGGAGGGAAAGATAAAGGAAATAAAACAGAAGGAATTGAGCGATGAGTCTGTGAGGAGAAAGGAATCTTTTCTTGTGGGAATGGTGTCTGTGACATGGGCAGACGGGATCTTTAAGGATCCACATGTTGTAGGAAGGTTTATTGGAAAGAAAGTTGGAGTTGTGAGATCAGTTAAGATTACTAAAAGTGGTATGGTGGTGATTGAGTGTATGTCTGAGAGTCAGAGGAGAAAAGTGTTGGAGATTGTTAAGGTTGATGAGCTTGAACAGAATGAACGTGTGAAGTAGATCGGGTGCCCGTTGGGAGTAGAAAAGAGAAGAAAAGGTGTGGTAAGTCAAGTGCCGTTGTCAGTGGATGCTAATACTTTTTTGGAGGTGGAAGATGTGTATGAAGCAAGGAGAATGTCGAGATTTCGGGAAGGAAAGAGAGAGGAGAGTAATTGTGTGTGTTTAACCTTTGAAGGGGAATTGCCATCGGTAGTGTTTAGTGAGTATGTTTGTTACAGGGTGAGGCCCTTTAAGAGAGCGCCTATCAGGTGCTATTGCTGTCATGAGTATGGACATGTGGCATCAGTGTGTACTAGGGAGAGAATATGTAGGAGATGTGGGAAGGAGGATTGTGGAGTAGCACTTTATGGAAGTGGTATTGAAAGTTGCAGTGTGGGGAAGGAACAGCTCAGGTGTTTGCATTGTGAGGGGAATCATGATGCAGGGTCTGTGAATTGTCCACGAAGAAAGAAGGAAAGGGAGGTAAACAAAATCAGAGAAGAACGGGGGACGTCATATGCTGAGGCTGTTAAAAGGTGGAACGGGGAAAGAAACGAGGACAGGGTGATTGCACAAAGGGAGCCGGAGAAGGAAAAGGAAAGAGCAGTCAGTAATGTTATCTGTATGGACAAGAAGCGATTCCTGGCATTCATCGCAATGGTGTTAAACTGTGCTGCTAGTATGACTGGGAAGACGGAGAGGACTGAAATGGTGGTTGACGCTGCAAAGAGATTTCTGGATGTGGTTGATGTATCTGGAGCAGAGATAGATAAAATACTGAGAGATGCGTTTGTGCAAACTCAGGCGTCTGCATCTGGAAAGTAATTATGAATTGGAGTACTTTGGGTGGATATGGATATGGGGTTATTTTGTTTATTTTAGTTCAATTAAGATCAGTTTAGGTTTAGTTCAGTAGATGGCGGTAATGCAACATTTTGGATGCCAACCGCCGTAAAACCAAACAGAAGAAGAAGAAGAAGAAGAAGTTGTAGTTGTTCCTGTGCTCGTTTGTTTGGCGCAAGAAAGCAATATTATCACATCGTGTTGAACCTCTGAGAATGTGTAAAACCTAGCAACTTAGCACTTGATAGTGTGGACAGTGACGGCCTGTGTGCGTCCAAGAGGCAAGTTTCCCTTTCTGTCACATGTAGCCAGGATGGATGCGTTATTCATGCTAACATTAGTTAGCGTAGCAGAGTTAGCTCTGCATTTACTGACTGTATCTAGGTATAACGTTATGACAATTGTAAGCAATGACTATATTTCATGCAATGTGTAACGTTAACAATCCCGTAGGCTACTTATAATGCTGCATTCTAGGCGCTGGGATTTTCTGACCTAGAAAAACTACGGCACGCGTTTCTTAGTGGTTAGCCTAGCCTAGCCCCATATGTTCTGCTAGGTCTCCGTATACACTCAAACGAGCGTCACAGCGACTTCCATAAGTCAATAGGGGGGCTCGGCTGTTCAGAAAGCTCTCCTACCCGTGTCCGTCCGACGTCCGATTGCAGATCCGAAGATATAATAGTCCTACGGAAGCCAGTAATTTAGGCGGAGCGGTTAAAATGATACTGCTGCGTGAAACAACCATTTAAAAGCAGTCTTTTCTTTCCACAGCCTGTGCTGAATTTACAGCAGGGTGTGTTTGATGTCATCATGGGGCACCGCTTGCACGCGGAGACGGCGGCACAGTGATCAGATCATCAAATCCAGCAGCACACCTGGGAAGCTAAACATTTAGCCTGCTAAACCAGCCGGTCACGTCAACTCACATTTCATTTCGTTCTTCGTTAATGAAATCTGAGTTCACGTGACGGCTGGTTTACCAGGCTAGCAAAACATACTCAAACACCCAAGGTTCCTGTCGGCACTAGGAAGCTTCTCCTCTCCTAAATACGGCACAGGCTGCGGAAAGACTGCTTTTAAATGGTTGTTTCACGCAGCAGTATCATGCCATGAATGTTGCAATTTTTATTTTTTTGCTAAATTCATGACAGGCTACTTAAAAATGGCCGGCGGGCCGTAGTTTGGCCACCCATGGATTACACTAACTGACAGCAAACTAGTTAGTGGAGTCAAGTACAGATCACCTTGTCTGATTGAACAGGATTGGTACTTGTTCATTTCAGTGTGTGACTCTAAATTTCAATCATCTCATGCCTCTCCAGGCCAGCAGGAGGCACTCTGCTTCTTCCGCTTCACTCAACCAAACCACGTTGACCCAGAAGAAGGCTCGGTTTCCTGTTCCGCTTGCTGTGTTTGTTTGGCAGAGGGAAGGAAGGCTGACCTGCTGCAGCAGAAAGGAGTAAAATGTCTGTCAGCAGCAGCGTGGTGGCCATGCAGCTGCTGAGGCTGTGTGTACAGGAGCGGATCAGCGCTGCTGCTGAAGACTTTCTGCTGCTGCTGGAAAAAGGAAAAGAAAGGGCTGAAATCCCGCCGGAGGAGCTGAGAGCGCTGCTGACCAAGCGGCTAACTGCGGCTGCGAAGGAGATTTCCAAGCTGGTTGAGAAAACCGTGGCGGAGTACGAAGACAAAGTTCAGCGGTCAGAGCAGGAGATCCGCCGCCAGAGGAAGCTGCTTCATGCCGTGAAGCTGCACAGAGCAGGTTAGTCCGTCCGGACCGTAGCTAGGAGCTAGACACAATAAGAACGGTGACCTCTGGCCCAGATTCAAAATAAACCTCAGACCTGCCAACCTGCATGCATTCTGTGTAGCAGGCACGCATTTTGACATCAAAGTACGATTTGTCACTTAAAACTATGCAAAAAAGGAGATAACACCTAGGGATGCTCCCGATCAGCCTTTTTTGCCTCCAATTCCGATACGTGGGGGCCCCAGTATCGGCCGATACCGAGTACCGATCCGATACCGGGGCTCGACATTAACGGCTGCCCAGTTGTCCTTGGCAAACATTAAAACAAAATTCTTGGCCTTTGGTTGCCTCAGTGGCAACCACATTTTAACATATAAAAAATAAGGACAGCAAATAGCAAAACATGCACCCCAAAATAAATGTTTCTAATATTCCTAAAACCCGAAATGGAACTTAATAAGCGGACATCACACACACAGACTCTCTCATCTCCCCGACGCAGCCCTGCTTGATAAGAGTGACTCCACAGTCTCTAGGCATCATCGGCTTTTGGTTGCCGAAACTGTGGTTTCCATTCTTAGGCCCTGTTTACACGGCGACGCTCTCCGGCATAAAGCGACAAACTTGTTTAGCGTTAGTGACTTGCTTTTACACGGTGACGGTGTTATTGGTTTAGCGTTAGTGACTTTCTTTTACACGGTGACGGTGGTATTGGGGGGTGAAAACTCAAAAAAATGAAAACAGCTCCCAGAGTGGAATTCTTGATAACGCTGCCCCTTACTGTCGCCGTGTAAAGTGGAGAAACACAATTCAGGTGATGACACAGACCACCTTCACCATGGAAGACAATGGTAGGCTATAGGAACATTGAACTAGCCCAATACAGCCTTATGGCACAGGCACAATGAGTCGCATTGACATTCAACAAACATGATAACGATTTGCTAAAAACACATAATCTGCGTTAAGTGCCCCCTACTAATGTCGCACTGCACATAGCGTATTAATCACTGTCTCCCACATTGAATAATTGAAGACAACTCACTGTCTGCGATGCATTTCCTCAAGTGAAGTCCCAATTGTGCTCAGGTCTTTTTTATGTTGCTTTACTGGGTTTTTATTTGGTAATCCAATCTGGAGCAGTTTATTAGGCTACCATTGTGACTTCTGTGTCACTCTATCGTGTGGGAAATTCATTTAAACTTTAATCACAAAGCTAAATCAAGCCCGTTAGAAACAGACAGAATAGGGGAAGCTAGGCGTTTTTACCTTCAAAATAAAAGCCGTATTTTATAACTGGGTAAATAAAAATCAGGGTCGTCGACTCACTACGTGTTCAAATTGACTTTAGTTGTCTGTGTTTTATATGTCTTCTGTGTATTTCGGATCACACACAAAAAACGTTGCAACATGCATCAATAAGACTATTAGTTTATTTAATTACCATTATTGTGAAGGTTTTAACCAGAAGTTTCAATGTTATTCTGGCTCACTGGCGCACACTTTTGCGGCTTCAGTCGGGCTTCAGTCGGCCTCAGTCTGCATGCAAATCATTATCACAACAGCTGTGTATAAATGCAAAATAAAAGGTGAGCACGCAACGCTAGTTTGCCGTTTTATGCAGAGACGGTTGTCATCTAAACATGGCCTTAGTCACCTTATATTTTGAGTAATTAAGATACTGTGCAGTTAGCCAACTGGTATGGGTTGGTGGTACAATATGGAAATGATTCCTGTCAGAGAATCCTTTGTTGTTTGAGGGTTTGATTATTTCCATGAACTGAGTTGAACATACAGATTTTGCAGGGAGATGTGTGCATGTGTGGTCTGAAATAAACATAAGCAAATAAATGGTCTTGATTTTAATGTAAATCCAAATATAACAAATATGACAGTTATTTCTGTTATACAATAGCGAAGTACACTGTGTATTGAGATAAGTAACTAACGTTACCTCTCTTGTTTAGCACATATACCTTAATATTAACAGATTGTCATAATAGGAAGGGAGAGTAATAAACATTTCATCTATACACCAATAAAGCGATACAGAATTAGGCTACTATCATTAGCACACCATAATTAACCAACATTAGCTTACATCATCCTACATTAGCATGAACAGCACTGATAATAAGGTAAGGTAACTTCATCTGAAAAGTAGGCTACTTAAACCGTTAGTCAATTCAGCAAGACCGTCTGCAAGTAGGTGATGAGGTAGAATAGTAAGTAAGGTCTATTAGGGCTGGGCGATATGGCCAAAAATGTTATCATGATATGTTTTCTTATATTGATCGATGTCGATATTTATCACAATATATATTTATTAATAATAATGTTCAATAAAAAAAAAATTAAGATCAGTTAGAGTATTTATATATTTATAAAATGTATTCGTCAAAAGGGCCTTTCTGTGTGGAGTTTGCATGTTCTCCCCGTGCCCCCTGGGGGTTTCCTTCATATAGAAACCCCTCACCAAAACATGCAATATCCTGGTCGCTGAAGTGGTGCCTCCTCTGGTCGTTAGGGGCGCCTGTTCAGAGGGAGGGGAACTCGTTGGAATAGCGTGATCCTCCCACGTGCTATGTCCTACCGGTGAAGCTTCCTCTGTCAGGTGAAAAGAAGCGGCTGGCTACTGCCCATGTCTCAGAGTCCTGCTTCTATACACACAGAGACAGGCTGCGGCTTCCAATCCCAAGTCTGCTCTGCTCTTCTCTGGATGATGGAAGAGTGAAAATATCACAATTCCAGACATTAGTCTATGACATAATATCACAATTCCAGACATTAGTCTATGACATAATATCACAATTCCAGACATTAGTCTATGACATAATATCACAATTCCAGACATTAGTCTATGACATAATATCACAATTCCAGACATTAGTCTATGACATAATATCACAATTCCAGACATTAGTATATGACATAATATCACTATTCCAGACATTAGTCTATGACATAATATCACTATTCCAGACATTAGTCTATGACATAATATCACTATTCCAGACATTAGTCTATGACATAATATCACAATTCCAGACATTAGTCTATGACATAATATCACTATTCCAGACATTAGTCTATGACATAAGACTAATGTCAAATTCAAGCGAAGGTGGTAGTGTGGGAAGCACTGCAGTACCGGACTCGCACACTCTAAAATAATGGTTGCATATGCCATCTCAAACCCTGAATGGAGCGCTGGACTGAAAGGCACTGTCTTGTCTTTCACGTTTTTTGTTTTGTTTTTGTTTTTTTATAACCGGTTATTAACTGGTTAGGGGTGTCGGTTAGTCGAAAGTAAAATGAACTGAAAACTGACATCCCTACTACTAACAATAGGTGGAAAAGACTGTAGTTGATGGTAATATATATATATATATATATATACATACATACACATACACATACATTCAAGCAGCTGACTGCTGCTTGAAAACAAGGTGAATCCATCCATGAATGACTGGTTTGGGTTAGGGTCATTCTAGCATTAAAAAAAGTGTTTTTTTAGCTTACTAATCGATTTTTCTTTTATTCGAATGTCAGAATTATGAAGGAATATCCCAATATTCAAGTACAGCCCTAATCTTGATTATGTGGTTGTCTTACTTGTGGAAAGTAAAAAATTGTAAATGAAATTAAAATGTGATTAATTTACTCTTCAGCCACAGTGCTCATGAGTCAGAATGACACAACAAAATGCAGGCTTGTTAAACGTGCCTTTACTTTGTTTTAAAATAACTAGGGAGTTATTGACCAATGCAGTGGAAATCATAAATAGGTTTTTAAACCCGGAAAAGCCAGCACATCACCCCAGTCCTCCACTCCCTCCATTGGTTGCCAGTAAACCAGCGCAACATCTACAAAACCCTGCTGCTTGTCTACAAGGCCACCAACCACCTCGGGCCGACCTACAGTACCTCCAGGACCTCCTCTTCCCCCCAAACCTCATCCCGGACTCTCAGATCTGGCAGCCAAAACCTGCTTGCAATCCCACGCACAAGGCTCCCAACCATGGGAACTCGTGCCTTTTGTGCACTGGGGCCACGCCTGTGGAATATGCTCCCAGGATCCATCTGGGCCTCAGACTCCCTCGCTGCCTTCAAAAGCAGCCTAAAGACCCACCTTGTTCATGCTGCGTTCGACTAGGGCCTGTTTTAATCCTCTACTTAAGTGTTTTTAATCTTTTATTGTGTGTGCTTGTATTTCTCTTGTGAAGCACCCTGAGATGTCAGTTGGATTTAAAAGTCTGCTATACAAACAAAATTCATTCTTTTATTGGAATGAGATTGTGTTTAAATGCTCACTCTCTGTGCATTTCAGTCTTGCCTCCAGATGTCCAGCAGCTGTTGGCCTGTAAAGTAGAAGAGCTTCCCCCTGAGCAGCAGGAGTGGAGCTCCAGTCTGGACCAGAAGGACCCAGAGCCCCCACACATTAAAGAGGAAGAGGAGGAACTCTGGACCAGTCAGGAGGGAGAGCAGCTTCAAGGGCCAGAGGAGGGCCAGGAGGGCCATGTTCTCTACACTGTGCCGGTGAAGAGTGAAGACGACGACGACCCTGAGACTGCAGATAGTGATGTTAGCAAGGAGACTACAGACCCTCAGTCAGGTTTAGACTCACTGAAAAACATTGAAGTCCTTGTGAGTCATCAAACATCTTCTATTGGGGAGAAACACTTCATTTGCCAATTTTGTGATAAAATATTTAATAAGAAGTTTCACTTGCAGAACCACTTAAGAGTCCATTTGGGAGAGAAACCATATATCTGCTCAGTCTGTAGTAAAAGTTTTCATAATAAAGCGCACTGGAAGAGACACATGAGAGTCCACACTGGTGAGAAACCATTTAGTTGTTCAGACTGTGGTAAAGCATTTGGTCGTAAGGAAGACTTGAAGATACACGTAAGAGTCCACACAGGGGAGAAGCCATTTAGTTGCCCAGACTGTGCGCAAAGTTTTCGTCTGAAAGAAGACTTGAAGAGACACGTGATGAGCCACACAGGAGAGAACCCGTTCAGTTGCTCAGTCTGTAGTAAAAGTTTTCGTATTAAATCACACTGGAAGACCCACATGAGAGTCCACACGGGAGAGAAACCATTTAGTTGCGCATACTGTGATAAAACATTTAGACGTAAAGAAGACTTAAAGAGACACACAATGGTCCACACCGGAGAGAAACCGTACAGTTGCAGTGTTTGTGATAGAAGTTTTAATCGTATGTCACATGTTAAAAGTCATAAGTGTAGTGGTGAGAGCAGTAGCATGTGAAGTTGCAGAGCTGCTGGTTGAGCTGAACTGTTTAGCAGTAATGGAACAAAACTATGTAATGCATAGTAGTCATCATAATAGTCCATCATTCAGGAGGAAACCCAAACCCCCTTCCATTGTATTTTGCCCTTAGTATAGGCTGATATTCAGACTGAATGGCCATCACTCCCACTCCATTAAGCTGGAAATAGGCTTGACGTTTGGCCCGGCCGCACGGAAATGAGAGACACGGAATCCTGACGAGAAAACGTGTGGAGCTTTTATACTCTGCGGGTTTCTGCTCATGGAAGTGAGCGCGAGTCTTGAAAACTCCTCTTTGTCCGCCCAGCTGCGTCCGTTAGTTACAAAATTCGGGCTGCGCACGGCCAGGCGAAAACCGTCTGCACAGAAGCCTTGCGGAGGGGTGTGTCTGCTGATTTGACGTCACTTTTCCGCACGGACATTTGCGGTCCTCGCCGATGCGGGAAGCATAATTCCAGCTTTTATTCAGTCTTAAGATTTCCCTGAACCAATCACACGACCTATCTGAACCAATCAATAATGACCGACGTATTTGAGCCAATCACCAATGACGACATATCTGACCCAATCGCTAATGACCAACGTATCTAAACCAATCACTAGTGACTAACGTATCTGAACCAATCAATAATGACAACGTATCTGAACCGCTCACTAGTGGCTAGGGATGAGCGAGTACACCATTATCTGTATCTAGTGTCCTCTAGAGAGAGAGTGGCGTCAGCGGAGGACCAAAATGCGAGACTCATTAGCCAATGAACAGCCAGGAATGGGTCTCGCGCTACTTTTGCATGCTAAAATAAAGCTGATAATGTACAATTTGATTCAAGGGGGAAAAAACCCTTTCAGAGTACAACACAAACTGTCTATTTTGCTGCAACTCGACAGTGCTGCTTAATCCAGGACCTTACTTCCTGGAACTCTTGAGAGTAAAAAACTGGTCCATTGGAGTGAATGGAGATGTCGGAACTCTTCTATTATAGGGCTCTGTCTGTATCCATTTAGCCAACAAATGATCTGTATCCGTATCTGTACTTGGATGAGGCGAGAATCAAACCACCAACCTTTTTTATGCAAAGTACTACAGCCGCCCCAAGAAAATAGGAACAATTTCATTATTGTTTGCTCTGAAGGTTTAGCCTGTTTGTATTTTGTCTGGTCATTTTATTTTATGTAAAGTGTTATTTACCCAAATAGTTTAGTCAAAAAATGTACACATTTTTGTATTTTATACCTTTGATTTTTTTTCTCATTTGTTTTCACCATGTTTAATAAAAATGTTTTTCTCTTGTTTAAACCAAAGTCAGAACTTCAACAGCTTTGTGTGTGTTTATCACATGATGCTTAGTGACTCTTCTCAGCCCTGTAATGCCTGAGACCAGAGAACGACATGTCTAAAGGCCTTTGTGTGTTCAGCTCTCACTACTTCTGTAGCTTCTAACTGAATCTGTCTTTTGAAGTTTTTCTTTCTCTCCTGTTTTTCTCTTTTACTTTCAGATATCGGAGCGCTGCACGCTTGAAAAATAGAACAGAAGGTGAAACTCGCTGCAGCGTGGCTTCAGTGTGTGCGGCTGGTGTGAACATTCTCGCCTGTTAATAAGGACGTCGAAATGAAACTGCTATAGCGCTGCGTAGCTTCGACGTGGCTTCGGCGTATGGTGTGAACTTATCAAGAAGTACAATGTGTGTTACCATAATTATGCTGATGATCTTTGTCCTCTGATAACCTGAGTCCTGTTTGTATCAAGGATATTGATGAATGGATGTCACGTCAGTCATTCTTTTTTTAGAGTTAAACAGTGACAAGACGGAAATTCTGCTTATCGGGACACAGACTAACAGACAGGAAGTCTCTTTTAAATAGCTGCCAGGCATGAAATCAATGCAAGTTGTGAGCGGGGGGGGGGAGGGCAGCGCAGATCGAGGTGCTGAGGAAAAGAGAGTGCTTCTGGTGTGACCGGTTTAGCGTGGCACTCCGCTTCTGTTAAGTGCTGCTTCAGCATTTAAAAAAAAAAAAATTTAACCTTTATTTAACCAGGAAGTCACATTGAGGTTGAAACCTCTTTTACAAGTGAGACCTAGCCAAGACAGGGTCAGCAACGTGAAAAAAATCTGCTTTTTTTTTTACGTTTTGGTCCTGAGTGAAATGTTATGTGGTCTCTCCTGTTTCTAAATATATCTGAACCGTTTGGTTTGAACAAGTAAAACTATTTTTATAAGCATTTTACGAAATGTCTATGGGAAAATAAATGGCGGATGAAAATCTCTGGTACAGTGCTGAAGCAAGAAGTGATGTCCCACTTTGCCTCTCTATAGAAGTGGCATCACTGCAGATACAAATGAGCCTCTGAAACACAGTAATGCCGGGGGCGTGTCTTGCAAAAAGGTCACTTGTCATCAGTCAGAGGCCAAAGGTCAAAGGGCAGGTGCTTGAGCACCACCTGGAGTCTATCTGCTTCTGGCCCAGTTGGGCGAGCTGTTTGGTGAACTGGGCAGCATTGAACAGTTCACTGCAGCCGTACAAAACCTTCTTCCCCTGTTTAGACTTGGCGTAGTCCACCAGGTTCTGGTACTCGATGTAGTTTCCTCCTCCCACCACAAACACGATGGCCTCCTGAAATGGGTTCTTGTTCCTGGGAATGGAGCTCTCACTGCCATGCAGCATCTTGGGGTCAAAGTAGCGATAGTCGTCCGTCTCTGGGTGTGACTTCATTTCCATCAGGTTGTCCAGGATGCGTGTGACTGGAAGGTTCAGCTGTTTGAGCACCATGTTCTTCACTCCCTCCATGACAAACTGCGAGCCACTCTTCATCACTCTGGAAAACAGCCCCATGGGTTTGACCCCACTGTCGCTGTAGTTGGCCGGGGTGGTGGCCATCTTGGTAAAGGCCTTACACTGTTTGATGTAGTTGAGAGGTGAAAGGTCACAGCCTGCGTCCAGCAGAGCCTTCTTATACTCCTCCATGTCACTCTCTGGAGGAGCCTGCTGACTGCTGATGTAATAGATGAGGAACAGTCGCATTTTGTCTTCTGGGGTTCCAGTGTCAGGGTCGCTGATGATATCCAACAGGGATTTGTCTAAAGTTAACTTGGTCATCAGTTTCTCTTCATACGCAAAGTAAACGTCCAGTTTACGGCTCTTGATGTGGTTCAGAACTGCAGTAGCGACGTTGGTGTGGAGGTCAATCAGCCTCTTCTTCTCCAGAAGTTCAGGCAGGGAGCTGACAGCTGAGGTGAGTTTGGCGCTGTTGTCTGACAGCATGCTGATCGCTCCCTCATCCTCTCCCTCCAAACCCATGATGCTCTTGAGCCGTTTGACCTCGTCCTCCTGCGCTCTGTAGCTGTCCAGCTCCTGCTGGACCGCCTGTGCCACCTCAGGGAAGGGACTGCCCTTGTGTTTCTGCCAGAACTTGTCAGTGGCGGTGAGGTCGTAGGTCTTCCTACTCTTCTTCTTTGGTCTGGCTCCGGCAGGAGATGGCTCCGCGCCCGGGCCCTCCTCCATCACCACCCTGTTCAGGTGGAAGTCCAGGACATCGTGGATCAGTGCCTGATAGGTCCAGGTGTGGTGCAGGGGCGTGGCTAAGTCCAGGTTCCGATCTGCCAGAACAAACAGAGGCCTCTGGAAACTGAACTGTCCGGCGGCCATGTTGTATCCGGGGAAGAGGCTGTTGCTTGGGTCCCGCAGGTGCACACACAGCTTCTTATTCAGCTTCACAGCAACCATCTCTGCTGCGTTTCCTCTTGGACAGCGGATGATCGGCACGGCTCCCAGAGTGACGAAGAAACAGAACAGACTGTCGACGATGGTGTCCATGATGACCTCCATGTCTGTGTCCAGGATGTCTGCTCTGTTAATAGCGTGATAGGAGATAAGCTCCTTGTTCAGGTAACGGAGGATGAACATGTCGTCTTCCAGAGTGATGAAGTTCAGATACTGATCATACACCTGGGTGACCTGGCTCACGGCATTAGCGGACACCGCGGCACTGGCGATATCTTCCAATTTACTCCTGCTGATGGCAGAGATGAAGTTCAGGTAGTAAGACTCATACAGATGGTTCCTCAGGTCCTGGCATATCCTGTCGATGTTCTCCTCCGTTGGCTTGACGAAGTAGACGGCCGGGACATCAGGGATGGTCTCTCTGTCTGAGTGAAGCAGCAGGTGAAGGGTGATGCCCATGTCTCTGAGCTCTTTGACAGCCAGCAGAGGAGAGATGATGTCCTGACCAAACCTATCATATATCAGCACCTTCCACACAGGCTCAGCTGTGTTCTTCAGAGGTGAAGCATTGAAGTTCAGCATCCGCTTCAGAGCTGCTGTCTGCTTCTCCCGGACGGATGACATCACTCACTGATGCTATCACTTATGGGTAGATTGGTGATGTCGACGTCTGGAGATGCCTGAGTTGCACCTGTCCTAAATATAGCCTCTGCAGGGAAGGTTGTATGACATCACTGATGATGTCACAATGTCTATCATAATCACTGATATCACTTAGGCCGTGGCCACACTGATCCGTCAGAAAATGGGACAGAATTATAAAACAGATAGATGTATGTCCATTGCATGTACAAACAGCAGGTGGGGGGGGGGGGGGGGGGGGGTAAGCACCTGGAAGGTGTCAGCGACCCGCCTATAAACCGAGAGAAGAAAGCTGACGTTAGCTAGCTGTTACCTCTCTGTGTGCTATGTTCCCACCAGCTTTGATATCTGTTGGCTAGTTGTTGATATTTATAACATTACGTTATATCGATGCGGACAACCCACTCAGCCATTTCCCCTCTGAGAACGCCTCCTCGACTCTGATTGGCTAAACGGACGGTGACTATCCGACCATCCGTCCATCCGATGGCCTCGCCTGCCCTGCAGCTCGCCGAGCTAGCCCTCGCATACGCAGCTCAGCTGCTGCATAGCCTCGCCTGCCCTATTGGCCCGCACAATGATGTCACAATGCATGACATCACTGATTACATCATCACTAATGACAATACTGATGCACTGATGACATCATCACTGATGACATCATCATTGAACTAGGTGTCATGATGACCCCTTCATCTGGACACTATGATGACCCCTTCATCTGGACACTAGGTGTCCCCGTTTCCCTTTGCTTGTGTTTTGCAGGTACTGAGTGGAGGGTCATGAGTTACATCTGGGGTGGGGTGCTCTGCTCTGCCCTACCTCTCCCGTTCTGCAGTCTGCTCTCTCACTCTCCCATGGGTAGGTCCTTCCCTGCAGGCATGGCGATGGCATACAGTAGGTTTGTTTGTTTGTTTGTTTGTTTGTTTACACATACTTCACTTCCACCCCCTCATACACGCTCTACAGTACAGAGATATCTGATGAGCTTTGGGAAGAAGGATTAGATCAAACCCAAAGATCGCTCTGTAAACACTAGGCTCCAGCTCATAAAAGTGTTAAATAGCTCTACTTTCCGACAGCCATCAGTGAAGAACAAGACCCACACGTTACTGACCAAACACTCTACATCAGTGATGCAGAGCTATGGAACACTGCCCATTTTCAACCAGCTTTGTATCATTAGAACATCAGTAGTATATCAGAAAACTGTAAACGGTTTTGAAGTCTGTCATTTAATTTGACAGTTATTGAGTGTTAAAGTGTGGACCAGTGACATCACTGGTCCACACTAACTCAAATTAATAACTCATTAACTCAAATCAACTCAAAATAACTGTCAAACTATTCATCATTCATCTAGTTTGACAGTTATTGAGAGTTGATTTGAGTTAATGAGTTATTAATTTGAGTTAGTGTGGACCAGTGATGTCACTGGTCCACACTTTAACACTCAATAACTGTCAAATTAAATGACAGACTTCAAAACCGTTTACAGTTTTCTGATATACTACTGATGTTCTAATGATACAAAGCTGGTTGAAAATGGGCGGAGTGTTCCTTTAACACTTATTTTAACACACACAACATATCACAGCACTTTTAACTCAACCATTATCCCAAATGGTTTTGGGGGAAGTATTTCACTAGTAATAATAGGCCCTTTTCACACCAGTGATTACAACTCCCTCTCGTCAGCTATGGCCTTCTTCCCTAAATCACTCCCCAAACTGCACAACATTGTAGTTTGTTACGTAATGTTTTTTTCTCGTAGCCTACATCGTTTTTGTTGGATTGGTTTGTCAGTAAGTCGCCAAAAAGAAATTTGCCACAAGAAGTTGTAATGCACCGGTTTCTGTTGTGTTTCTGGTAGCTGTTATGTGGGAATCAACTTCTCTCCTCTTTGCTTCAAGCATTGGCTTAATGACACCGGTTCATTTGGATTACATTTTAGAGGAGATAAGGTGCTCCACATCGAACTCTCGCGCAAGCTTTCTGAAGACCTGGGGACCTTTTCGTTGTGAGTGAAATGTCCATGCGTGTTTCAACAACACATTAGGCTCATATTATTTGGTTAATTTCTTTGTCTGTATTCACTCGCTTTTGGCTGCCCTGTAACGTTTGATGCTTTTACTAAGTCTCAGTGCTCCATCCTGTCTCCACCAGACCGTCAAGGTCACAGGACTGATAAGAGAGCTACCCCTCCCCTTATACACTCCTTGGGCCCTATCTTGGCAAAAGCGGTAGTTTCGCGTCTACGGCGCACAAACTGGGGTGCAAGCGCAAAAAGTCGATATCGCCCTGTACCAAGATAGGGCCCTTTGTGTTTGTGCTGAAGATCCTGCTTAATCACTGCATTTACTGCACTGTGCTGTGCACCTCTCTCCATGCCGGATGCTAACACCGTTATGGAAAGAACACAGATATCAGCTTGCATTCTTTATTGAACACGTTTTCTCTGTTTACCATATCAATGTTGGATCTGCTGGACATTCTGTTCTGGCAGTTATGGACAATCTTTTATTTTCTTTTCTTTTTCTGCACAAAAGAAACAAACAGAAAGAGATCAAAGGAAATCAACAAAAGCATGTGCAGCAAGAGATTATTCTCTCTACCTCAGAAATGAAACCAATATTCATAATAATCCGTACAAGGCATAGAATATAAACAAACACGAGAGAGAAGAAACAAGCAAACGATAAATAAGAAAAAGACAAGTAACAGTCACATGCAAAAGAACAATATAAGGACAACAAAAGAGCAAGTAGACAGACAAGTAGACAGTTAAAAGGCAGTGTGAGGTGTTAAAAGGCAGTGTGAGGTGTATGTAAGTAGACAGTGTGAGCTGTGAGGTGTAATGAACATGTGACTCCTCAGTCTGTTGACACAGACTAATCTGGCATCACCCCCCCCCCCCACCCCAACACACATATCCCTCTAACCACTAAAGGTTCATTTAACCATTCATTATTATTAACTGCGGTGTGTCCGGTGTTCACGGCAAGAGCACAGCATTTGATGGTAAGTGTCCGCAGAGACAGAATCAGCTGTCAGGTTGTGAGTTTTCTCCAATAGAATACTTCCATAGTAACTAATTAACATAGCAACCATTAGCCAATCGGCCTCAGAACTGACCGGGGCATTTGCGGAGGCCTCTGCGGAGTTTCAAAACTCGCCGCACAGACCCCCCGCACCACTGCAGTAACCTTTAACCTTAACCCTACCCACCCCTCGAACCTGATTTTCTACCACCTTATGGCCCAATTCCACCGCAGCTAGTAGCGCAGTCCCGCTCCGCTCGACTCGATAAATGGTCTCATCCCACCGGTAAAAACCGGCCCAGCCCGGTTAGATTTGAGGCTGAGTCGTGCTACTTTTGGTCCCTGCCTCGTCGGGGTTCTATTCTGCGAACCCGGGTTCATACGGTGACGTGAAAACATTGTAGACGACTGATTGGTCAGGCAGAATCGTGTTTACTGTCTGACTGTCAATGCAGCGCTGCATACCAGTTTAGTGGGGGCTTACCTTCTCTTATATTATGTTATTTCCATCAGTCTTTTGTGTTGCTGCCTTCGGCGCTGGTGAAATAAAATCGATCTCCTTGCTCAGCTTTAACATGCGCTCCTCGGGAAGCCCTTTGTAGTTGCCTCCGCTAGGCCGCAGGCGAAGCCGCGGTCTTGCCTGTTGAGCTGCCGCTGGGGTTCTCCTCGTAGCGCCTCTCCCGTCCCCGCGCAGTGCATGCATGTGAGTTTGAGTAACAACAAAGTGATATCCATTCTCCTAGCCGATTGTCACATTTGCCCATGTACACTGTAGGTCATTTAGAGGCACCAGTATTTCATAATCAGTTTAAAAGTTCCGTGTATTGATTTCATTTTAACGTTATACTTATAGCCTACTTCGGCAATGGGCGGAGGGCAGATATGCGGTCCCATTGACGACCAGGTGTGGGCGGAGGCAAGTAAACTTGCTATGGAAACAGAGTCGATATCAAGTAGAGCCGAGTAATACCAGATAGAGTGGAGCTGTACTGTGCTGTTATATGTGGTGGAAATGAGCCATTACTATCCCTACAGTAGATGCGGCCCCTTTTCCCACTAAACTCACTAAACATCCATGACTGATTGACTGACGGCCCTGACTTTTCCACTCCCTGACCCCGGCAGGGCCACTGGCCCAGCGTCATGGTAAAAAACACACCCCAAATAGCAGGTGGCGCGGTGGCACCAGGTCTTTATGGGATTTTTTATCCAAGTACTATTCATACTGGCAAACAATTTGATAATATTTCTAAATCTTTGCTGAGCAATAATCTTGTGCAAAAGGAATTAAACGCCCGTCCCATATAGATGCAGGTCCCAAATCTACTGTAGGCCGGTTCGGGGCGGCACGGTGGCTCAGTGGTTAGCACTGTCGTGTGTCGCCTCACAGCAAGAGGTTTGTGGGTTTGAGTCTCCACCCCGGTCCTTTCTGTGTGGACTTTGCATGTTCCCCCGGGTTTGCGTGCGTTTCCTCTGGGTGCTTCGGTTTCCACCCACAGACTAAGGATATGCTGTGTTTGTGTAGTATCCTAATGTATACAATCTAGTAAAATATGTAGTATGTATATGATGTATGTACTGTAACCTATGTGCTGTGTGTAGATATAGGATGCAGTATATGACTGTGATGATGCTATGTAAAGCCCTTTGAGACATGCTTGCGGCTATAAACAGAACTGAACGGTTGAGTTCAGTTATTGAAGCAAATAAAAGCCGGGGCTATTGATTTAAATTTGACGGTACAATAACACACTGTAACCGACCGTGCACGTTACCAAGCTTGTACAACCCGTATTCGTAAAGTGGTGTAAAAAACATTGTCTCATCGTGGCAGTTAGCTTTCCCTAACCCTAGATAAATATTAAACCCAGGTGATGGTGGAGAGAGGAGTCACCATCTCAGCTGCTGACGAAACTCTTTTATGTCTCTCTCTGCTGGACCTTGAACACCCACACAGCGCCTTGCGCCAAACACCTAGCCCAGAGGCAGGGCGCCATGAAGTACAACACAGGTAAGGCTGGTTCTGTTTCCCCAGACAGACACATCAGCCCCCAGGATTTGACTATTCACATGTGAACTTCCTGTTCTGTGTTGACACAACTGGCTCACCTATATGCTTCTGCAGTGTGAGCTTTGACGGCTGCAGCGGTGAGTCTTTAAGTCTTTAGTGCACTTGTGTTTTGCTTTGAGGAATGCTGTGTGTGCATGTTGCTCTTGTTAGAGTTTAAGTGCTAAAACTGAGGAACTATTAGGTCTGTTCTTTTATGAAGTCACCAAGTGTTGGGCAAGTTACTCAGGAAGTGTAAGAAGTTACTTTTTACTTATTCATTTAAAAAAAGTAATAATATAATATTACATTATGTATTACTTGGTATCAAAAGTCATTAGTTACATTTAAATATTACTATATTACTTTAGTAATATAGTTGTATAGTTATAGTTAATTTAGTCCTTCTGAAAAAGTGACATACATACATACATACATATGTTAGCCAGCTCCTGTTAGAACTGAATGCACTTTATTGGAACAATATTAGCCTATACTAATTAACCAATAATTAACCAATTAACCAATAATTAACCAATTAACCGATAATTAACCCCAGCCCTTGTCTGGACAGCTATTGTGTAGCACACAGTGCTAAGGGTTTTTAAACCACTGGCCGAGAACAGTATCTGTCAGCACATATCTGGTATGCATAACACTGCAGATATCTATGTTTACAGCCTGCCTGGCACAGGCTACTCCCTGCCCGGAGGTTATGTGTGTATGAGAGAGAGAGAGAGAGAGAGAGAGAGAGAGAGAGAGAGAGAGAGAGAGAGAGAGAGAGAGAGAGAGAGAGAGAGAGAGAGAGAGAGAGAGAGAGAGAGAGAGAGAGAGAGAGAGAGAGAGAGAGATACATTGGGAGAGGGAGAGAGAGAGGGAGAGGGAGATGGGGGAGGGAGATGGGGGAGGGAGAGAAAGAGAGATGGGAGAGGGGGAGAGGGAGGGAGAGAGCGAGATAGATGGGGAGAGAGAGAGAGGGGAAGGGAGCGAGATGGGGGAGGGAGAGAAAGAGAGATGGGAGAGGGAGGGAGAGAGCGAGAGAGATGGGGGGAGGGAGAGAGAGAGACAGAGAGAGAGAGAGAGAGAGAGAGAGAGAGAGAGAGAGACAGAGAGAGAGAGAGATAGATGCAGTGTTAGTGAATGTGGTTGACAGTGAGAGAGGGAGTCAGGTGGAAAGGGAGGGAGGAGATGAGTTCTGCAGACAGAGGAGAGATGCTTGGAGGCCAGCCATGCCAGGGCATGTGAGTATCTGAGCAGCTTTGTGTCGAGTCGTGGGTTTCACCTGGAAAACAGTCTCGTTTCTGACTTTTGTTTGTTTGTTTGTTTGTGTGTGTTTGTTTTTGCTTCAAGGCTTTTCTGTCAAGTCATTCATTCATCTACTCAAAGTAAATGGTTGGGCGTTTATTTTGGACAGCCAGAGCCTGAGTTTAATCATTCTCTCTGACACTGTCCTTGTGGGGTCTGTGAGAACAGGAGGCCCGGTCACCTCTTATCTAATGGATCAGCTTTGTGTGAAGCTGTCTTGTTAAGTTCTGTTCAGTTCAGTTCAGTTCAGTTAAGTTAAGTTAAGTTAAGTTAAGGTTTCTCTTGTGAGTCTCTGTCTTGTGTGTCTGTTGTTTCAAATCTGTTTGTTCTCTGACACAATAGAGCGGTTCTCAAATGGGGGTCCGGGGACCCCCAGGGGTCCTTGAGGGGGTTCCAGGGGGTCCCCAGCCAAAAGGGGGGTAATTTATTTTCACTATAATTCCATTCATAAGTAACACAATGACTGATTGTTGATTGATGAATGATGATTTGGTCATGGGTTTTATACACTTTCTGTAATAAAATATCTAAAAGCATCAATCTTATTATCCTATGGGGGTCCGTGGTCAGTTTAGGGGGTCCTTCATGTGAAGAAATTTGAGAACCACTGCAATAGAGAGCCAAAGTCACACCCTCTTCACACGTTCAGTATAATGAAGAAAGGAATTTAATCCGCCATTACATTTTTCCATCTACATTTAGTAAAATACTTATAAAAAATAGTTGTACTTGGTCAAACCATGCGATTCAGCTATATTTAGAATCAGGAGAGACCATAGAACATTTCACTCAGACCAAAAATATAAAAGTAAAAGGGATTTTAGTTTCGGCCTGAAATGTTCTCTGGTCTCTCCTGATTCTCCTGACACAGCTTCTAAGATGTTGTGACAGGTTTTTGCCCTAAGTCAAGCATCTTCAGTCATCAGTCATCATCTTAAAGTCGATGGTTGGGAATTGACTTTATGGGAAAACCGTGTGTACTAAAGGTGGCTTAGAGTAACTCTAACCCAATAGAACAGTCAGCCAAGCCAGAAGAGGGGAACTGAAGAGAAGTCACCTTCAGATTACAGCTCCAGACTCTATTTCAGTCCTGGATAGAGCTGGCTCTGATTACACTCAGGTTCATATGAGTTGGATGGTATGTGTCTCACTCTAGTCGCTCTATGTTCCCACAGGCCGCGAGGATGCAATGGAATTTCCGCGGTAAGTTAGCAACATTGTCTATAGTGACAATGGCTGCAAATCAACACAAACCTTTTGGATTATTAACTTTACTTTATTTCACTTGGCAGACGCTTTTTACAACCAAGTACAACCAGCTGTTTTGTAGACTGCTATATGAAAATAATGTTTCTGTTTGTTCTGTTCGTTAAGCTGGTATTTCAGGTTTCCTAACTGTCTCACATTGTCTCTGCTGTGCCCCATCTTTCATGCTTACACTGTCAATTTTCCCATTTCTCCCTACTTAAGTTTTACCTTCAATCCAAAGGAAGGCATTGACAATCCAGCCCTGGTCATCTCTGATGATCATGGTAAGGTTTGATAGACATGCATGCACCTGGTCAACTCTGTTGATCATGGTAAGGTGTGATAGACATGCATGCATGCCTTCACCACATCTTTTTGAAAATCCTGTCACCATTTTATTTCAACAGCCTCGACGCGCCAGAGTCAGCCTCCAATTCTCATTCTGAGTCTCGGCGTAGGACGTCGTATTTCCACTGCCGATGTAGCAAGTCACAATAAAACAGTGCTTGCCTTAACCCATTGATACCTGATGCAGCATTTGTGTGTGTATCCCTTTAAGACCGTGAACCGCGTTAACGCGGTTGGCGGTCTTAAAGGGATACGCACACAAATGAGGGATATACACGCAAATGCTGCATCAGGTATCAATGGGTTAAACACAAGGTTGTTGTCCGTCGAGTCGGGCTATTCGAATGTTCTTCAATATTTCGTCGTTTCTAATTGCGTTTCCGTCATGCCAGAGCCTGTCATTTCTGTTCTTCCGGAGTAATGACGGGTTTCCACATGTAGCCACAGCAGAGATGGTGCTGTTTCCCTTCTGGGAAGCGGAAGAACAACATCGTCCATTTTCAATGGAAAAGCCGGAAATGAAAGGCTCTGGGCAGGACAAAAACGGCTCGGAATTGAAACTACGCCATATTTACGCCATATCCCAGAGATTTCTTTTTTTTTACAACCTGGACTTTATTTCCAGCTTTAATTATGATTTCTAACTCACCCTGAGAGTAGCTTTCAGTGCATGATATCTGTTTGATATCTGTTTGATATCTGTTTGATATCCATGCACTGAAACCATAACATGCTGCTTGCACGAGCTGCAACCTGGAAACAAGGAATACGGGGCATGTGCAATGTATGTATTTAAATAGCTTATTTTCAGATGTGTCTCACAACGAAAGCACATCCGGGGACTTGCAGGACGACTTGAGAGCTCAGAGCAGTCGATCTGTAGCCTAGCATGCTAAACACAGCTAGCATGCTAAACACCACTGATATTTATCTGATTTAGAGATGATGGACGATGCATCTGAATTCGATGGCCGCCTGTATTTATTTGAGCTGGAATAACTTCATATGGATTACAAAGTAAGGAGCAGGGGAACGGGAGCTGCTATCTCTATGTGACAGACAGAAAACACAGCAGGATGAGCATGCTGCCCCAAGGTAAATAGATCATTCATTTTCTCATTGTCTCTATGATATAATAAGGATATGAGCCTCTGCGTGTCAGAAAATAAGCTATTTAAAGGACGTAAATACACGCATTACACATGCCCCATATTCCTCGTTTCCAGGTCGCATCTCAAAGCATATTATTCAATGCATGACAGCGTCTATATCAAACCAAACTTATCAGGGGGATCGAGCTAAAAATCACAATTAAAGCTGGAAATAAGGTCCAGGTTCTAAACAAATAGAATTCTCCTTTAAGGCAAGTACTCTTTTTATTGTCACATGTATGAAAAAGTAGAGCCGTGTCTAATAAGCCCGCAGTGAATATTATATATATATTATATATATGAATGAGCCCACAGCACATCATATTTGTGTGCAGACCCGAGACACAGAATGAGAAGCAAGTTGAGTTTGGTGTTAAGGCTCATTTAAAAACAGCCTTTCAAATGTCCCTGTCAACATGTCAGCCTAGTTCTTATGATACTGCTTTTACAGACTGTGTCGCAGAGCCTGAGCGCAGGCCGGTGCCCAGACTGCACCAGCTGCAGTGTGTGGAGGGGCAGAGCTTTGGTTTCCACCTGCGGGTGGAGGAAGGCAGGCGGGGTCATGTGATCAGAGAGCTGCAGCCCTGGAGCCCTGCAGAACACTGTGGCCTCAGAGATGGAGACAGAGTGCTGGAGGTCAACGAGGAACATGTGGACAACATGGACTTCCAGAGGGTCAGTGTTGGGAGGGTTACTTTAAAATGTATTCCACTACAGGATACTGAATGTCCTAAAATGTATTTTGGAACATATTCCATTACTCAACTTAATTATCCTATTCAGATTTACGAATACTTCGGATTACTTTTGGAATACTGTACTTCAAAATAGTCTTGCTCACAATAGCCAGCTCCTTTTAGAACTGAATCCCCATTATTGGAGCAATAATTAACCTTACAGAAGGAGTCAACAATCAGCCAAACTGCAGACTTTTTATTTATTTGCCTGCCTAGGACAAAACCTACTCGTGTTCTGGCAACGCAGTAGTCTCACATAGCCCAGAGCACACTTTGTTTTAGCACTGTGCCAGCGCTGGAGAAAGTCATGCTGTAATACTGTATAAATTACTTTTTGGAAATTGTAATCTCTTACATTACTAGTTAACAGTGTTGGGGGTAACTCATTACAAAAGTAACATATTACATGTAATATATTACTTTTAGCAGTAACTCAGTAATATAACTTATTACTTATAGGATTTCAGTAATATTATACCAGTTACTTTTATAAGTAACTCAAGTTACAAATTGAGTTACATTTTTTTAAATCAAAGCACATGTTTAAATAAAGATAGAATAATTTCCTAATCAAACTGTCTGTTTTTATGCAAATAACCACTATATATGACAATAACAAAGGAAAAGAATAACATTTAGAATTTTGGACTGTTTAAACTGACTTCAAGGCGGTTGACATTATTTTTCGGGATGGTTCGAGGGCGGCGATGTCATTCTGCTACTGCTGTTGTTTTGGTGAAAGTAATGCAAAAGTAGTGTAATAAGTAACAAGTTACTCTACACAGACAGTAATATTGTAAAGTAACTTATTACTTTCAAATGAAAGTAACTAGTAATATGTAGTATATTACATTTTGAAAGTAACTTGCCCAACACTGCTAGTTAATGTGGAAAAGTAATAGTTACTGTAACTATGTTACTGCCCAGCACTGGGAGTCAACAATGTATCTCATGTTTGATTGGCTGGCAGGTGGTGAGGAAGATCCAGTCATGTGGCCTACAGCTGTTTCTCCTGGTGTTGAGAGGAGAAGAGTATGAACAGGTGATCTCAACGACATCCATATTAGTATGCATACTGTATACATGGATATAATCTGAGTCTCTCAGTGTTATTTTATTTGTTGTTTGTCAAAGAATGCTGAACTAGCACCATCATCATTATCACCATGGCATCATTGGTGCTTCAAAAGTCATAAAAGTGCTCCTCATTTGTGAAGATTATCTCGCTGAACACAAAATTCTCAGTTTCACAATATGTTGTTAACCACAGACCTTATTTCATTGCATTTCACCAGAATCCCCATACAGAGATCCCATTGGCTTTGAGACGAGGGAACCAGGAAGTGCTAACATCCGGGTCTTAGGCAGGTCTTTTGTCTGTATTTCCGACACGATATTTCCGAGTTCCAATCTAAATGCGCTCCAGCGCATCTGCTCGGGAAAACACCAGTATCTACTGCAGAGTTGCTAGCTGGCTAAACGCTAATGCTAACGTTAGCTCGGCCACATAGCAGATTTCACCTGATGTTCACATTAGGCATTATTGTGAAAAGGCCTGGTACCATCAGGGATATGACACTATCAATTTATATTGCATTGTGAATCAACTGAATGGTGCCTATCACCTACCCCCACAGTGGGCCGAGGCAGCCCGTAGGCCAGGCTGTGTTTGCAAGGCTAAAGACAAGAGTGAGGCCAATGTTTCAATAGCCAGTTAACATAAGGGGAGTGGTTTGCTGGTTGAACAAAAGTCATTTCTGATGGAAATGGGGTCAGTTTGTTTCATAACACAAACAGTACATAAAGTAAAAAATGATGAAAAGGTAATCCTGCTCATCACTGTGTGCGCTGCCATATAGAGAGCCCCAGGGATGACGTATTTTTGTAGTTGGAACGCGGACTTCCTGGTTCTTCACTGTTTCTGCCTATGGGATTTTTGAATGGGTTTTTTGCACGATGCTTCAAATAAGGTCTGTGGGCAAAGCAAGCTTAATCAAATGCGAACCAGTGTTCAGCCGGATCATCTTCACACATGAGGACCACTTTCATGAGTTTTGAAGCGTAAATGCGAGCCCTAGAAGTAAAAAGCTTGTGCTAAGCTAATCCAGAACTACACACAGTGTGGCATAGGCTTCCACGTCACGTCACCACTCAACCTGGAGTGTTGTTGATGTGTGCGCAGCTGTGCACTGATTACCCCGGGCTGAACCCGGTGAGGGAAAGAGAATTTCCGTGTTCGTCCTTTGAAGTGATGACGTTATTGACGTATAATATCCCAGTCGACGCAACAGTGTAGTCTCATTTAGCCGTTTGCTAGCTAGCCGCCCTTTTAACAGCACGTAAAAGCTTAAAAACTCTACTGAACACTGGTTTGCGTTTGATTAAGCTTGCATTGCCCAGAGACCTTATTAGAAGCATCGTGCCAAAAACCCATTCAAAAATCCCATAGGAAAAAACAGTGAAGAACCAGGAGTGTTAGCATGGATGTTTTCCGGACTTGTTCCTGGGGCTCTCTAGCCCGAGTTTCCGAGTTTGTCGGAGTTTTTTTTTTTTGCAATGGAATGCAGCATTAGAACTAGAGTACCAGGGATACTTTTGTAGGCTAACCCAGAAGTCAGTGCACTTCCTGGTTCCGCCGGGAAGTCAATTTTGGTTAAATGTGTGAAATAAGGTCTGTGGTTAACAGAAGTTTATGAAACGGTGACCTTTGTGTCAAAAGAGGACCACTTTTATGACGATGAATCAAGATTTTTTTTTAATCATGTTCCCTTCTCCTCCAGGCAGTGTCCTTGGGTCTGGACCTGCAGATGCTGGCCAGGACCTCCAAAGGGAGGTGCTGCTCCAGACCCAGACTCTGCCATGTCCCCAAAGACCCGGAGCAGGGCCTCGGAGTCACTATCATCTCCATGGAAGGTACACACTCACTGCTGTCCCATACACACTTGCTGCTGTCCTAACAACACACTCACTGCTGTCCCATACACAATAACTAAATTATTATTTTTAGTTACTAGCAAGAGTGCCAGGCTAAATAATATTAGTTACATCATCTCTTACGGTACTTCTCTTTTCTCTGGGCTTGACGTTTAGGTGAATCAGTAGCCTAATCCCTAATAGACAATTGCAAAAGACCGGATGTTAGCACTGACTTCTGTGTTGGCCTACAAAAATACGTCATCCCTGCGGTACTCTATTCTCTATGTTGGTGGTATCATGTAAGGAAGTAGAAAACTGTTACACCACAGACTTCATCATGTAAGGAAGTAGAAAACTGTTACACCACAGACTTCATCATGTAAGGAAGTAGAAAACTGTTACATCACAGTCTTCATCATGTAAGGAAGTAGAAAACTGTTACACCACAGACTTCATCATGTAAGGAAGTAGAAAACTGTTACACCACAGACTTCATCATGTAAGGAAGTAGAAAACTGTTACACCACAGACTTCATCATGTAAGGAAGTAGAAAACTGTTACACCACAGACTTCATCATGTAAGGAAGTAGAAAACTGTTACACCACAGACTTCATCATGTAAGGAAGTAGAAAACTGTTACACCACAGACTTCATCATGTAAGGAAGTAGAAAACTG